>NW_028258320.1:55030000-55037500 GCF_053883595.1 Heterocephalus glaber
TGCTGTGCTTCTAAATTCAAAGATACGGCAATTTTATAGGAATTTTAATCACCTTCCATGTTAGAGATTTTAAGGTAAGGATAGTTTTATGTAATGATAAATATAATGTACATTTTAGCATTCTTAAGAGAGCTGTCACTTAAAATGACAAAATACTATTAGTGTTTTGTTGCTCGCTGTAAATCCCCGTGAAATGATTGTGGTGTTGGCACTATCTCCAGCTTAAGGCATATTTCTGGGAGAAAAAATGAAATTAGTGTTCACTAGGGCAAGTTCTCTTAATCAGAGAAAGAAAAACACCTATAGAAGGGGAATCTCTTTGGAATGATGTAGCCTTTGCAACTGAGATGCATTTCAATTTCATAATGATAATTATTTCTGTGGGGCGTGTGTTACCTCTGAAAATTAGTTGCTTATGTTGAGTTTCTAGCCCGTGTTTCCTCTAGAGTATTATAGAATAAAATGTCCCATCAGATTGGTGAGTCATTTTACAGGTCTTCACCAGCCCTGTAGTCACTTGGTTAGTTGGCTTAAAAAAGAATTGTATACAATGCTCTTTGCCAGCTCCTTGTGGCCTTTGGATACATTTAGCAGGTTCTGACCAGATAAGGCAGATTTGTCCTGAGGATATAAACCAATAATTCCAGCCCGAATTGAGATCAATGGGCCCACATTTGTTCCAACCCACACTGAGCCTCTTCCGCAAGTGGAGACTGCTTTTCTGTGTTATGAAAACAGAGAAGTGAGCTCCCCGTTTGGCAGGGTAATCACATTCTATAGACCCTCATGCCTTAAATCAATTAATTACACAATTTAGTTTAGTTATCTTTCAGAAGCATTAAATACTTATGAATGGCACGAAAGACCCTTCAGTGTACAAAAGGGGGGAACAGTGAGGATGTTTCCCATTACAAAATCCTTTTCATTTATTGTGAGGGCTTCACTTATGTTAACTTTCTTCCTTGTAAAACAGTGCTACAGAAACAATTTTTTTATAGTTCCGTGGATATAATTGTACTACAGCATATTTAAAATAATATAACAACTTTGGAGTAAAGTAGAGTAACACTGTGAAAGAAAAGGTATGGTCTGTCAAGAGATGACCCAGGAACAAGTTTCTGAGCAAATTGCACTGACCTACAGAGAACCAAATGCAAGGAAGGACAGGGCGCACACCTAGCCACACATAAGCATGTTTGAGTATATGTGTACGTAAATACACACACACATACACACAGACACGCATGAATTTTTATGATATTGCTGAAAAGGATGGGAATATCATTTTCCTCGTGGAATAATGTTTTCTGGGAAAACACAAAAGCAGATGGTCTTCATTAGGAACACCCATTGTCCACATATCCCAACTATGAGCAGATAAATCTCTCCTGTTTCACCCGTACATTCCAAGGGCTGCAAATGATTACAGGATGTCGGCGTAGCTGCTAAACCAAAACCACACTTGGGCTCACATCACTCGCCCGTGCCATCCTGGTGTTTCCTCGGGAGCTCTGCAGAAACCTAGGAAGACACATCCTCTTTACCCTCCCGTTCCTCACTGGTCTGGGGGACCAAAGGGCAGGGTCCAACTGTTGCAGCCCAGGCAGGCCAGCCGTGGAGGGCACAGATCAGAGTGATGTGGCTGCCCACTGGCCGCACACAGTGGGCTGCATGCAGCACCAGGAGCAGGCTCAGCGGGTGGTTCCAGATGGCACCGTCTCTGGCGTCCTGCTCACTGGCATCTCTGTGGCAAGCAGTACCCCCTCCCCAGTAAATCTGGCATTAGTCTATAGAGTTTGGGAGACTTATCATTCCAAGTCTGTCCTACTTTCCTGTCTGGAAGCCAGACATCTGTTTATCCCATTTTCTTTCATACAGAGTTTGGAATAGCTTTAGTTTTTCTTGGAGGGGGGGTATGTGAAGTTTTGTCATATTTAACAGCTGTTACAGAATTTCAACTCTGTGGGCTCTGAGCATACTTTTCAGCTGACCTCAGATTTTTATACATAATTGACGTTGGGTTATAGAAAAATATTATTTGCTTAACCTTTCATTGTCTGCAATTCCACATTGTCTTTAGTATGAGGCCCTAAACTACCAGCAGATTTTAACTCTGTGCTCCCCCTACCCTTCAGCCCCCCAAAGCCTTACTTTGATTCATTTGTGCGTTTTAAGTTTACACCTTTAAAGTGATTGCAGAACGGTAGCCCAAGACTGATTGGAGACTTTCTTTTTCTTTCTTTTTTTTCCTCTTCTTTCTTTTTTTAAATTTTTTTTTTAGTCAACAGTGTTTCCTTTCACTTCCTGTCACAAAGGTCAAAGAGAGCCGACCTTTGCTGGCAGTCCTGCTCACTGAATTATTCATGGGATTGACTTTTTGTCAGCACACACAGTTGTGCTCTGGGACATTTTATTCATTTACCTCATTTAAAGCGCCTTTCTGCACCTGTTCAAGTATTAATATCATGTAATTTGGGCCTAATGCCGATTTTGCTGAACACTCATTATATTTTTTATTAGCTATATTTCCAAACGATTATGTATGATTATTACCAAGCCTTACAAACAGCACTGGGTTATTCCCTAGCCCTTTACATCTTCTTGTCAGGTTGTTTTCAGAAGCAGGGAGGATAAACATTTGACCAGTCCCAATGTTTTTATTCCTACTCCATCTCCAAGCAGAGAACTTAAAGCTTCCTCCCTCATGGCTTTGCACGAGCGTGATTAAATCCAACTCCGCTGAAGCTGTACAAATGCCAGCATTTATAAGGTCAACGCTTTTGTTAAAAATGCTATGTAAATGAGGATCTGCAAAAAGGGACATTAAATAAAATTAAATTCATTGTCTTCTTTAATGTCATTTACATTTTGGCTAAGCCTCGGCCTGTCAAGGAGGATTTTAAAAATAATTTTAATTACACATCATTTAGGGATCCAAGGTTTTCTATTTAGTAGCATTTGGATAACCTGCAAAACCGAGACTGTTTATTAACTTCTTAAATGACAACTTGTCATTTCATCTGCATAATGCAATGAAAACAGTATAGTTTGGTGTTAATTTTTCCTTCTCAGTTTTCTTAAAGATGTGAACGTAATTATTATCAAATAGGCCTCTGGGTCCCAGAGTTATCCTCTTGGCCTTATCTGTGCATTTGAGACACTCGTTGGTTCTAGGTCTGTTTTAATACATGGGGACTGCAGAAAAGGGAAAATATTGGCTAAAAATTTGGCAATATTGAAGCACACTTTGGATGAATGGACATGGCTACAAAGAATCCAGTTCTGGCTGGCATCAGCCCCATTTGGCTCCGTCAGGCTCAGGTGTGAATGACTGTTTTATTCCCTGGCATGCCAAAGGAGAGAGGCAAAAAGTTCACTGCATTCATTCATCCTTTAAATTTTTTTATGAAGTTCAGAAAATAAACAGAAAAGGAGGAGCAGCTTTATTGAGTCACAATGATATGCTTTCATTTAAATAGGGAGGCACCAGGAATAGTGCCCACTTTGTGTCTTTGCTTCTGCCTGTAACCAGGAGATTAGTGTGTCTCACTCAGGCTACAGCTGTGTGCAGACTGCCACCATGCAGTACAGCAAGCAGGGGGTCAGGGCCACCGCCAGGCCCAGGGCCTGCATCCCTTGTGGAGGTTGAGGAAGCCTGTGGAAATTTATGGCTGCTTAGCCTGGGTAAGGGCTCCATGGCCAGGGCAGTTGAGGGCCAGGTTTAAAAGCAAGCCATGAGCGCACAATGACTTCCGTAGCACTCTTAACCAGCTCAGATTGTTGTTGGCTCATGCAAGGGCAAAAGCTCTGTGGTGCTGCCTGCACAGGGCCAGCAGCAGCAGGCAGCTCGTATGGAAATGCAGGGGGGAGGGAGGGGCTGGAAGCAGGGCTGTCAGAAGCTATACTCCAGGAGGGATGTTGACACAAACCATCCTGTGCCTCTGCGGCAGCCTTATCAGGTGAAGAGCAAAGATATAGCCAGTGCCTGTAATTGTGTTAGGATGGCATGGATGAATTGGATTACCTTATGGAAAGCCGTCCAAACTCGGAGTCCTGTTACGCATGCTTACAGGAAGCAAATAATTACGCTCTGTGCACCAGAAGATAATTGGAGCTGGCCAGAGGCCTTCTTGTGACGCTGGAGAAAGCAGGAAAAGCTGGCCTCGTGGAGGCACTGGGAGACACTCCGGGAGAAGGGTGATGTTTGCTAGACATAGGTGGCTCAAGTTGATGCTGTAGTTTTTGGTTACTTTTCAAAGATGGTGAATAATTTATCAGAATTCAAACTCACAGTGGCAACAGGAGGCATGTTGGAAGAGATAAAAATTCCATGCTCTAATGATGAAAATTGTTGTTGCAGACAGGAAGTGATTGACATGTAGAGGTACAGGAAGTGAAAACTTAAGGAGCTTAACCTGTACTTGGCAAAGCTTCTGCTGCTTGCACTCTGAGAAAATGAAAACCATTCACTCCCCCAGAACACAAGTCCTCTTGTTTGTTTATCTTAGTAGCAAATCTCTGCAAAATGTTTGTGGTTAAAACTCTTTATAATGAGACATTATTCTGGTATTATTAATGTTTTAAAAGAAAAAATATGGTTATCATTTATAAAAATAAGTGGAGAAATTTTACGGGTGAGGGACTTTCTTGTGTTTTATAAGCCTCTTAGAACTTTGGCATAACTAGCATTCATTAAATTGTAGAAGCTTGAGAAAACTGTTTTTTAAAACATTTTATTCAGAAAACAGTCATATCTGTCAAAATAGTAAATGTAAGTTTACCAACCGTTTGATGAAGAGCACTATGTATGTATGTGGGAGGCATAGGGAAACTCTGATTTTAGCTGTTTTTGAATCACTCATTTCGCCTGCCCTTTAAAAACAAAACAAAACAAACAAAAAAGTTCTCTCTCCAGTTTTTTCAGTGGAAGTTGCTCAGCTAGAAAATACTCAAAATCCACGTGGGCCGTGGTACCCTATGGATGGAGCGCATCCTCTGAAAACAGCAAAGGGGCCGTGCTTTGCGCCTTCCCGGTAATTCACTAGGAAATGAGTTTACCATGTGCGGAAAGGAAGGGGCTAGGGTGGTGTTTTTGCAGGACACAGAGCCCAGGCCTGCTAGCGGAAGGAGTTGGCTCCAGCTTGTCTCTGCTGGAAGGCCGGTGAGCTGCTGAACATCTGGGAGGAGGCCGCCTTGCCCAGACTGGCAGCTCCAGCCGCGCCCCTACCTCCGCCCCTGCCTCCGCCCCCTCCTTGTAGTTCCCCATTCCCTTCTTTCAGCAGACAGTACTGGGGGCAGGGTGCCATGTTAGGACAACACTACCAAGCAAAACTTTGGCAGCATTCAAGGCCCTCAGAACATTTGCCCTTGTGATGACAAATTTGCAAAGGGGGATGGCTAATCTTGACCTTGGAGGCCTGTGCTCCAAGTAGAGGCTTGCTGGAAGGTTTTTGCACAAAGCTGCACAGTGCTGCACAGTGTCACCCTTGCAGGAGGTTTTCACTGAATGGAAAGATGTGGAGAGATGGCCAATCTAGATGTTAAAGAGTTACAGAAAAGTGTCTGGTGTCTGTTATCTGCTTGGGGCACCCAAGGGTTTCATGTGCAGCACAAGCCTGGAATTTGTGCCTTCTCCAGGCATGCATGTGGGGGTGGGCCAGTGGGTTAGTCCAGATCTGGGCAGGGGCAGGGACTCCCCAAATTCCATCAAGGAAGGGTGCCCCTTGTATTTTAAATAACAGCAGCAAAGTCAGCATGGTCTTTTAGGTGTTGGGGTCCAGGATATGTTCAGAACTACGTGTACAGCTCTGTAGAATGACATCTCATTGCCAAGAGAAAGGACTGGAGGCTGAAAGATGGGTCCGGGAAAGTTGTGACCATGAAGTGGGGATCTTGGAGCTGTACCAATGACAAACTCCCCGTAACTTAATGTTGTCTTCCTTTACATCTGGTAATAGCTCTGGTAACACTTTACACACCAATTAATAGGCTTTATTTTTCTAGAGTAGTTTTAGGTTTACAAGAAAATGATCAGTCCTGCTAGTAAGAATATCTTGCATTGGTGTGGGACATTAGTTACAATTGAACCAATATTAATACATTATTATTAAAGTCCATGGTTTACACAAGGGTTCATTCTGGTTGTTGTTTTGACAGATGTCTGATCACATGTGTGCACCATCAGAGTATCATACAGAATAGTTTCACCACTCTAAACTCCCCAGTGCCCTACATACTCATCTCCTCACCCTTTTTAAAACCTGTATCTTCATACTGTATAGCTTTGCTTTTTCAGGATGATTGTAGTTTGGCTCATACTTTATGTTGCCTTTTCTTTTCTTTTTTTTTTTTTAGTACCAGGGATCGAACTCGGGACCTTGCACTTGGGAGGCAGGTGGCAGAACCACTGAGCTAAATCCCTGGCCCTATGTCGCCTTTTCTGACTGGCTTCTTTCACCAAGTTGTATACATGTTAGTTTCCAATACATCTTTTTGTAGCTTCATAGCTCACTGACAATCCTGTTTTGAATTTTAATATTTTACTTTCTAAAGGTTTTTTCCCTTCTCTTAATAATGTGTTGGTGTTTTTGTAGTAAACTCCTTCACTCTGAGCTAATAAGCAGTATGTCACGTTTGGACGTGTGGAGGTTCTCTTGGCTTTTGGAAGTTCACACTCCTCCAACTTTATACTATGAATTTATTTTAGTGGTACAGATCAATTTCACTTATTTTCAGAGGCTTAGTTCCTAAATAATACTATTTTGGAATATCTAAACAGTATTGGCTGTCAAAGGAGGATGTTTAAATTACCAGGAAGGCAAAAATACACTGCACCATGACATAAAAACAGGATGAATTTGGCATTCAGTGTAGTTGTTGGCTTTTTTGGGTTTAAT
The DNA here is from genome assembly GCF_053883595.1 of Heterocephalus glaber. NCBI lineage: Eukaryota > Metazoa > Chordata > Mammalia > Rodentia > Bathyergidae > Heterocephalus > Heterocephalus glaber. The sequence goes on from NW_028258320.1 coordinate 55,036,897, forward strand.
ACATTAAATTACAAATTTTCCTAATTGCCAAACAAAATGTTAGGCCAGTTTTAGCCATTGCTGACAGTAAAACACAACATAAAACCTGCTGAGAGTTATATGTGGTATTTAATATGAGATGGAGTAATGCAAGGGTTTTTATGGGTTGAGTATGAATTCACACCCACAGCATTTGTTTCACATTAGGAGAGGTTTGTAAATCAGATCAGTGTGCTGGGATGGGGTGGCCTGGTGGCCTCTCTTCCTTGATATTTGGTTATTGGACATGCTGCCAAAGGGAGCTCCCCCGGCCACTTCCACATTCTCAATGAAGCGATAAGTCCTCTGACACAAGGAAGATTGGGTCAGGAAACAAGTGGGGGATTGGATTGGATGAGCTGCTCATCCCCACTCTCCGAGGTCACCAGCCTGATCCAGCCACTGGGCAGCAGCCATCAGTTACCAGGACGTGGACTGCTGTGGATCTCCAGCCAGCAGAGGCCCCAGGGAGAGGTACAAGGACCTGGGAAAGTGCTTTCAGGGGGGAAATGGCAGTTACTATCATTTATTAAATTTGACAAGCGGGTTCTAAATATAACAGCCCTTTCTCCAAAGATCATTACTC
>NW_028258320.1:55040000-55082500 GCF_053883595.1 Heterocephalus glaber
TATTGTAACTGGATGCTGGACCAGCAGTGCAAATTGATTTTATTCTTGTTGTATAAGATAAATATCTTTAATAAAATTCTCATTTTATTTAGGATTTTACAGGAATAACTTGATTACTAGTACTGATATTTTTCTTTTCCCACAGTGTAGAAAATGGATTAAAACATAAAGGCTATAATAACATAACACTAGAGATGAAATGTTAATCAACTCAGAAATCACGCACAGGGCAGGAAAGTCTAGGGAGATATTTTACCCGTGGAGACACGCATGATGCCTCGAGTGTGGCTGGTTTTATGGAGCGTTTTACGGTTTCGGCTGGGGCTGTATGGGGCTAAGCTAGCACATGATTGTCATGTGCTCCGAGGCCAGCTCCTCTGCATAACATTGCGTGAACATATGGTTCCAAAGAGCTCAGTACGGCAAAACTGTTCAACAGGAGCAAACCCAACAGCCTTAAAAAGACTGTATCTTTGTTTCTGTTTTGTTTTCACTGACTTACGTAGATGCAGTCTGTAAATAAAAAGGATCCTTGACAATTCTTTTAATTAATAGCAGAGATCTAAAAAAGAATATGAGGGAAAATAAATAAGCAAAGACACACACACTAAAACTTTTGATGTGCATGCTGGGAAATCTGTCCTGCTTCCCAAGCTCAACTCATAACTCCTGGCAAGGCATTAGTGCTCATCTTTAGCATCCAAGAGTGCTGGAGGCCAGGTCCAGCTGAAAGAAATTATCCAATCTCTAACATCCAGAAGTTTACAGTTATATAATGATGGAGAAAACCACAAATCCCATGGGATGTCAAATTTTAGAGATACTTTTAAAATGAAATTATCCAGCCAAGCCTATAAGACAACCTTCTTGTACTTAAGACAATAACTACAATCTGGAATTAATTCTTTTTTTTGTGATAGGGCAAATCCAATTTGCTTCTTTAACTGTTGATTAAGGAATCAGTTCTACAAGGCTGTCCCCTGTAAGTATTTGCTGTTTATTTGTCTGTGGAAAGCCGCCGGAATCTCCTCCAACTGGGAAGGCCGGGTCAGGCATGGCTGTAATGAAGAGCTGCCTGGCAGCTTTCAGCTCTCTGACTGGCCTTGTTTGTGTGGAAGAAATAGTTGGCTTTTTGAGCAGCCGGTAGAGTTATCCAGTCACTTCCCATCAGGCAGGCAAAGCTGTTTAGAGTAGAGGACAGAAATCTGTCTTATCTGCAGCTTTTCTTTGGGAATCTAGAGAAAAACATCCATTAGAAAGCAATAAATAAGTAAATACCTTAAATTAGAATGCTTCTTACTCCAAGGTCCACTGAATTAGTGTCAGTGTGTGATCTGACATCATGAAATCTGAGGCAGCTGCCTTTACAACAAATGCCTGTGCCTGAGCATTCTGCAGTGAACCCCCGCCCCCCTTTAGAGGGGTATATTCTGTTTTCATAGAATCAGTTGTTCTCTTGATTTCATTTAAAAATAAGATCTCACGAATGTTCTTTCTTTTTTGGATTGAACTTGGGTCCTTGTGCTTTTGGGGCAGGCGGCGGAACCACTGAGCTAAATCCCCAGCCCTCACCAATGTACTTTCAAATGTAGTCACTGGGTTTGCAAATGTTCGCCCATTACTTAGAAGTAATGATCATTCTCTCTACATGCCTTAAACAGCAGAGATGCCATCTCTAAATGTTCCTATGTGGACAAAGCCAGCTTCAGTTTCCTTAGTCCTCCCAGGGCCCAAGGGGTCCACTTTGCTGGCTGGGTTTTGCCTGCTCCATGGATGCCTGGAGCTGTCTACAGCATGGGAGGCGCTCAGTCAGGCAGGCGCCCAGCACTGGCAAGGTGGACATAGGGGTAGCTTAGGTTTGTTTTTGTTTTGTTTGGCATTTACCTACTCAAAGCTGTTTCCCCCAGTGTCAGTATGAAATACTGTTTCTGTTTTCGTGATTTTAGAGTGCATTTTTTGTCCTTTCATCTTACATTGCTGTCCTGCGAAGGAGACAGTAGGGATGCCGGAGAGTCATTGGCCACCTCAGACAGTGTTTCCCCATGGGAGAATGTTCTAAAGTCACTCAAAATCTGCAATGACACATCTCCCTGAAAGCTCAAGTATGATTTTTTAATTCGTGAAAATTATAGTTAAAAAAAATTTTTGTAGGCTAAAAATAGTCAAAGCGTCAGAACCTATAGAGGTCAAGCTAAGCTCACTGGGGCGGGGTGGGGGCGGGGGAGGCAGGCTCCCTGAGATTCAAGATGCTGCTTCTAACTGTAGGGACAGAGGCTGACAGCTTGGGCAACTTGTCCAGAATTTGGATCTCAGGTGGCCTCTCTCCCTGAGTCACTACCAGGACCTTGTACATCTGCTTGGCCCTGCTTCTACCCTTCGATGCACTGTTTGCTAGGTCTGCATGGGGTCCCACCTGAACCACCCTGTGATGACCCAGCCAGTGAATGCTCTCTGCCTATGGTAGCAGTGACTTCCACAGAGCCCCTGATTGGTACCTCTAGCTGGGGCCTACCCCCTTTCAACACAGCTGTTGCCAGAGTACCTAGGACTCCTTCCAGAGGGTAGCCTGGCCCTGTCCTCTGGGATATTGCCCCCTCCCTCTAACCTCCAGGCCCTCAGATGGAGCGCTGCACCTTTTTCTTGCTTCCTTTTCACTTTTCTCTACCTGTACTCATGGCTGTCACCATCAGAAGTACCTGGAAGGCCCTCCCCTCTATACTCTGGGCATCCAGGGCCTCCAGAAACTTCTCTGGGCATCCAGGGCCTCCAGGAACTTCTCCTACAGGACCTCACTTCTGTGGCCCGTCTTGGTGCTGATTGTGGGTGGCAGGTTTCCTGGAAGCGGGAGCTTCCAGGCCACAGGAAGCCTTAGGAGGGGAGCTGGGCCATACTCTGTGGCAGTCAGCACCTGCAGCCCCCTTTTGGTGACGAGGGCAGAGTAGAAGTGAGAGTATCAACTTGTGCCTCTGAATGAGGGCCCACTGTCCTGCTCTGCCCTGCCCTGCCCTCTTGATGCCTTGTAAGGTGACATTCCTGCCAAGTCTCACTAAGCCTCTCCTGTGTTTCTTTTCCCTTGAACTTGGTGCCTACAGCAGTCTGAGTTTAGTGGTGATTTATTTCAGCCTACCTGTTGAGGTTGGTCGTATTACTTTCCTAATTTAAAATATGAAAATTATCCATGTTTTGTTACTGAGTTTCTGTGAGGGCCTTGGGGGCCTGCCTTCCCTGACTTGATCTGGGAACCTGGGAAAGCATAAGAGTGAGGTCTTACTTACCTCGTGTGGGAGGACCTGCTTCTTGCCTGGGGCATTCTGAGACCCACTTGGTTATAACTTCCAGGGAGAAACAAGTGCTGGGCTCCTGAGGCAGGCCTGGTGATGAGTTTCCAGGGTGGGTAGCGCCCCACCCTCCATCTCCACAGGTCCAGCTGTCCACCCTTTGGTGGGGAGGTGCCCTTGGATGGATGAATTTCTAGTGTGCTAGGCTGAGGGGTGAGGCCATCCCTCTTATTCCTCTACTCCCCACTTCTCAGCAGGTGTAAGAGGTATAGGGCACTAGCCTAGTGGCAGCAACCCCATCATAATACATACCAACACCCATGATAAAGATAATGTAGTTCACAGCTAATCAGTGCTTACGAAGCTCAGGGCTCTTGACAAGAGATGCCTTCAACAACCCCAGTTCTACAATTAGTATAATTTCCTCAAATCTGGGGATGTAAGAAGCTTCTGAGATCTCTTCGCTGGGAAGTAGTGCCTCTGGGATTTGAATTCAGGCCATTAGGGCTCTGAGTTCATTTGCCTCTCCATGCTAAGGGCTGTGGTGGGCGCCAAGGACCTCACTCTAAAGGAGCTCCAGGAATCTAAGGAGCTCACATTCATGTGGCCCAGGGTTTCCGTGTTTGGGGTCTTGGTGAGGTCTGGGTAAACCCCTTCTCTTTTGGCTTCCTTGAAATGCCAGGAGGTATTTAGTGTTGATGTTTTTCAGGGTAGGATAAAGGCTCTTTGGTGTGTGACCCTTGCACAGGACAGTTCATGCAAGGAAAGCCACAGGTGTGTACCTGGGGTGGCTTTATGCCTGGCAGATGAATGTGCCAGAGCATTTGTGTCCTTGTGATGGGCCAAGGGTCTTCAGAGCTTCAAGTTTCGAAGAGACACAGAATATCTTGATCAAAGGAGGAACCACCTGAAATGCTACTATTTGGAAGAGATTTAGGCCAGAAGGGCACAGAGGCCCACACAGTCAGGGCTTGGCAGAATTCCTCAAGTCCTTAGATTACAGTATTTAGAAATATTGCTCACAGTGAAGCTATGAATGTGGTATCATTTTCTTGGCCTGTAAAATAATTCAGACATAGTCTAGTTTCAGCTGGTGTGTGACAGAAGTCTGCCATTGACTCTAGGATCTCCAGTTCCATGTGGGAATTCTAATTCCATTTATCAATGAGAAGTGCTGAAAGGGTTTCAATCTGATTAAGCTCTATGACGGGAAAATCCAGAGGGGCAAAATCATAATACCACAGATGCTTCAGTAGAAAACAAATACTGCCATGGAGCTGGCCAGCTCTCATCCGGATCTCTCTCCAACTGTTTACTCACCAAGTTCGACTAAACCAACAAGCAAGAGCAAAACAAAGCAAAAACACATGTCCTTAAACAAAACCTGCACAGTGAAACTGAGTGCCTAGAATTGGTCACACGCATTGGCCGACAGAAACTTTTAATGTGACAGTTAGCTTGATTATTGGTGAAGTCTAGTATTGGCTGTGTAGCTTATATCATTATGCTGCCTTCAGATTATACCAGTCTTCAGCATGTTGTCGGTCACTTGGGAAGGGGCAGGGAGCTTTTGATTAAGGGAGGGGAAAATGGAAGAGAATGAATGGGGGGGGCTGTGACTGGTAACAGTACCATCTTTACCCAGGAAGCCAGTTTAAAAATAGCTTTGCTGCTTCTCCTCTGTTTCTGCAGCAGGTTATAGAGACCGAGGCTGGCAGTGCTATTGCTGCAGGGCACATCTTCTGGTTGGCTGGGGTTGCTTGTTTCAATGATGTTGTGGCCTTGAGCTTCTGGAGTCACTTTGTGCAGTGGAGTGGCTTTGGTGTTTGCCAATGAAGAATAAAGCTACAGAGAGACTTTTGTGTTTGGGATAGGTCAGAGCTTCAAGAGCCTTGAAAGGGATGTGATGACTGAACTAGCAGATGCCAACCCATACCTCTGTGAGCCCATATCCTCATCTTCTGATACTTAGAGTGCAAGAGGTTGGCTAGTGGTTCTCCTGGGTTCCGACCCTAAGTTCTCCCCTTCAGCTTCCCTAGCTTGACTTTATGGACCATAAAGGCACTAAATAATATCTACCATATTGACTCACTGGTCCACATTGCTTGGAACACAAATCGGACCCCAGGATGCATAAGACGCCTCCAGTGGCCTTTGTCTCTTCCTTTGAACAGCAATGGAGGAAGACAATGAAGACAGTCCTGCTTGTACCTGTCCTGCTGCTATTCCAAGAACACTGAGTTGTTTCCCCTTTCTCCTTTGGAACTTTTAAAATTGCTGGCTTTCATCCTAGGACAGAGCACATTCTGTGTCCTAGAGGGGATCACTGACAAAGTCCACATGGGAGACCAGGGCATCCTCTGAGATAGCTGTGGACTCACCAGCCATCAGAGAAACAGCCCTGGCCAGGTGTTCCTGAGGATGTTCTAGTCCTTTTACAGTTGTTGTGATTGGGGTATGATCGTGTATGTGATGTGATTGAGCATACCAGAAAACAGTTTGTGCCACTTTGAAGTATTTTGGCCATTGTAATTTATAAACAAGCACCTATGTTCACACTCCAAAGAAGAAACCATTACTTAGAGGATGGGTTTTCTTCCTTTTTTTCATTAGTGTGTGTTTGCAGTATATGATGATTACCTTCCCTGTGTGGAGTTGGTGCATGTACATAACACATCTTAATTCCTTTTTCATACCCTTTCTCTCCATCTCTTCATTCTCTTCCCATTTGAGAAAGATCTAGCTTCCTACTTCCTTTTATCTATTATTTTGCTCTTTATTTATAATTTGTGTTTCTCATATAAGAAAAACCATGTTAAATCTCAGCTTATGTGTATGGTTTATTTCATTTAACATTATGGTCTCAAGGTGCATCCATTTTCCTACAGATGATTTAAGTTTATCTTTCTTTATGGCAGAGTAGTACTCCATTGTGTGTAAATACCACATTTTCTTTATTCATTCATCTGTTGTTTTTTTTTAATTAAAGATACATATATATATATTTCTCTCTTAAATTCTTTTATTGGTACATTTTGGACATACAGACTGCTTCCAAGATTTATCTGTTGTGAATTATGCTGCTATAAATGTGGGTATGAAAGTATCACTGTAACGTAATGTCTTTAACTCTTGAAGGAAGATACCTAGCAGGGGAATAACTGGATCAAATGGAATTTCTAGTTTTAGGTTTTTCAGGAACCTCCATGGTAATTTCCAGAGTAGTTGTACTAATTTACATTCTCATCAACAGTGTAGAAGGGTTCCTTTCCCCTGCAGCCTCACCAGGATTTGTTATTACTCTGGTATTTGATTTCTTTGTGATGACCATTCTTTCTGGAGTAAGATGAAATCGAAGTGCTGTTTTATTTTGCTTTTCTCTAATGGCCATCAGTGTTGAGCACTCTTTCATGTATTTATTGGCCATTTGTACTTCTTCTGTGAGCTGTGTACCCATTTCACTTGCCCATTTTTTTATTGGGCCTTTTATTTTGGGGGGTCTAATTTATTGAGTTCTTTATATATTCTAGATATTATTCCTCTGAGGAATAGCTGGATGATTTTTTTTCCTCACTCTGTAGGTTGTCTTTTCACTCTGTTGATTGTTTCTTGTGCTGTGCAGAAGCTTTTTAATTTGATGTGATCCCATTTGTTGATTTTTGCTATTATCCTGGGCACCTGGGGTTGTGTTCAGAACCTATGCCTATGTCTTCAAGAGTTTTACTTATTCTATCTTTCAGCAGTTTAAGTATTTCTGTTTTAACATTTAGTTCTTTGGTCTATTTTGATTTTAGTTTAGTACCTGGTAAGAGGTATGGGCCTACATTCAATCTTCTGCATGTCGATAGCCATTTTTCCCAACACCATTTATTAAAGGAGCTCTCTTTCCTCCAGTGTTTTTGACCATTTTGTCAAAAATCAAATAGTTGAATGTCTTTGGGGTTGTTTCTGCATCCTCTGTTCTGTTCCATTGAGCCTCATGTCTGTTTTTCTGCCAGTACCATGCCGTTTTTATCGCTGTAATTTTGTAGTATAACTTCAAGCCTGGGATTGTGATGCCTCCTACTTTGCTCTTGTGATTCAGGATTGCTTTTAATATTCTGGGTCTTTTCTGGTTCCGTATGAATTTTAGGATTATTTTCTCTAGTTCTGAGAAGAATGCTGTTGGTATTTTAATTGGGATTGTGTTAAATCTGTAACAGTTTTTGAAGTGTGGCCATTTTGACTATATTGGAAAAAAGAGTGGTTTCTCTTGTTAGTGGGGCAGTGAAGTGTTAGAAGTTGCTGGAATGAAATGTTTGTCTTGAGACTTCCTCAGGAGTCATCATGTTCGTGAAGTTCTGGTTAAAGTTGGGTCGGGGAGGGACTCTGCACTCCTTAAGGCAGCTCTCTGGCTACAGGATGGGATGGGCTGTAGGTGGGCAGGGGAGGGAGGGTGGGAGGAGGTGTCTGCTGCACTCCAGCCATAACTCAGGGGCCCCAGCAGTGTCCCTGACTGCCAAGTAGGCATAAAGGGAGGATTATTCTCCTTCTAAGGCCAGACCTGTGGGAAGCCCCTTTGATCCAGGTGCAGCTGCCTGAATGAGTGCGTGTGGATGGACCCACATACTCCAGCAGGTAGCTGAGGAACAGGCTTGCAGTGGGGCTGGAGGGTCATTGGAATTGGGAGAAATCTCACCATGTTTTTCTTACCATTATCTGTTAGCCGTTTCCCCCAAGGGTCTCAGGGGCCTCTCTGTTCTCAGGGATCCCCTTCTTAAGAGTCCCTAGGGAGAAGACCCAGCCTTCTGTCCTTCAGCCTGGCACTGCCCTCTAAACCACCCTACCCTCTGCACTCTGGGAACCCCAGACCCTGCCATGTGTGGGGAGGAGCCCCCTGCTGTCCACAGAGGCTACTGACTGCGAGGGAGATAGGATACCTGTACCCAAGATGTAGTGCTATGTGTCTGAGGTGGGCTACCTTCACAGCAGCCTTTCCAGTTGGGTGTGACTGAGTTTTATTTTTACAAATTGAACTGTAGGTAGTCCAATAATTAGAGGAAATGAAGGGCAAAACCTTCCATGAAATTAAGAGTTCTTTCTGCCAAGCTGCCACCCTCCCAGGGTACTTGGGTATAGCAGTGCTTCTTTGCCTATGGTTGCCTCAGCACAGTCCAGCCATGCTCCCATGGGGCTGCCTCTGCCCCCACTGAAACAGCTCCTGCCTAGACCATGGGTAGCCCCTGCTATTTTCTGTACATTTGGCTGTTGATATTGTCCCCAGAAAGAAATGCGTCTTGCCTTCCATGCCCCTTGGATGCCATCTGAGCTGTGCAGGGACAGGAAGGATGATGGGCTGAGTTGGGGTCACAACCTGGTCCCATCTGGAGGAGATGGGAGATCTTGGGCTGGTCTTTACCATCCCTGGACCTAGGCTGTACAGCTCTGGGACCCCTGGGGTAAAGGGAAGGGACTTTAAAACTGTCAGGGGGTGTGAGTCAGTCGGTGATGTTTTCTATAATTCCATAAATAGAATTCTATATAATTCCATAATTTAATAACTCTAGTAATTGTAATTGATGTTGTGTGCTCCACAGTACCCTGTAACTCTCTGCACCTGCTGCCTTGTCTAGCCAGCCATGGGCACCAGCTGCACAGTTGCGGGGAGTAACTTCCTGGAGCCCCTCCTAGTGGGGTGGAAGAGGAGGGGTCCCTAGTGCTCCAGGGTTGCTGTGGACTCCATCTGCCATCTAGGTCCTTGTCTGCAATTGCCTGTGGCTGATCGTGGTGTGGTCCTTCTTGCTGTCCTAGCCTTTCCCAACACCCACCAACATTCTGCGCCCTTTGCTCTGTTGAAGTCATTTGCTGCCAGCTCACAATGTGGCAGAGGGCCAGGCTTTTGGCCAGACAGACCTCAGTCTGAGTCCCTGTGGGCCAGTGACCCATGGTATGGATTAGGGTGGCCTGGGCTTGTCTGCACTGGCCGCTTGACTGCCACTGTTCTAGGCTGTGGTTAGAAGGGGTGTCCTTGAATTTTCCATATCTCTGGGCCCTGGATGAGTGGCCTTCTTCACCTGTTGCTCACCGCCTCTACTTTTTATGCAGGTGGTGTGTGGTGCTCACTGATACTGGGTTGTAAGGCCAGTTCTCAGGAGATCTGGGTCTCATGGGCACTGGTAGCTGTGTGTCCTAGGGGAGGTCTCTGTGGGCAGGAGTTTGCAGGGCAGTTTGCATCTGTTAGCTTACAGTCAATGTTTTAGGGTCAGTGCATCCCATGTAATATTTGGAGCACACTTATCCTAAAACATTATTGTTTATTGGGTTAGGGCACTACTGAAGGTGAGCTTACTATCCTCCTGATCCAGATGTTCCAGAGTATACCCACAAGTTCTAGGAAGTTCTAGAGACCCAGCTTTGCACAGAGAATGAATTCAGCCTTCTTTGAGAGCTGACCAGTGCCTGCATGTCCTAGTGACCTTAGATCTGGCCGTGGGAGGAACCCTACGATCTGAACATGGAAACTGCAACTTAGTCTCGTGGCTTCTATTTGGCACTCATGAAATGTTATTTATAGTCTCCAGGATTCCCTTCTTCCAACCAGAGCAGAAAGGGAGCTCCAGAGGAAAGGGAGAGGAAGGGGGAGTGAACTTAGAAACTCCCAGCCCCACCACTAAGCCTGCAGATGAGCAAATAATTACTCAGAGCAACTCATTTGCATTGGCCTTGAGATAAGATAGCAGAGAGGGAGATGGAGGGAGACCCCATCCAGGTGGCAGCACCCAGAGACCCCTCTATGTTGTGAGGGGGCCCCACTCAGAGCAGATGTTATTTAATGAGCACCTACTCTAGATGAGGGACAGAATCAATTCATAAGATGACACCTGTTCCCAAAGAGATAGGGAAGGTGGACTGGACCTCCTTGGTATCCACTGGACCTGCAGCAAGTGCCAGATGTGTTGCTTGTTCCAGGCCCCGTGGCCAGCCCAAAGGAAAGCAGCTTCTCTGCCTAGAATCAGGGAAGGCCTCTGGAGACCTTGGGGTGTGTGTCTGTGTATGTGTGTGTGTGTGTGTGTGTGTGTTGAGGGGTAGGGATCTGCCTTCAGGCGTAGTAGCATCAAAGATGGAGAGGTTAGTGAGGGGAAGGTACTCAACCTCAAGGGGCTATGTTTAGTTGGGGCTGAGCTTGCCCGACCAGATACAGGATTCTCAGTTAAATTTGAATCTCAGATAAACAGTGGCTCATGTTTTAAGATAAGTATGTTCCACTCAATATTTGGGACATACTTACCTTAAAACATTAGCCGTAATTTATCTGAAATTCAGATTTAGCTGGGCAGGCCTATTTTTCACTTGCTAAATCTGGCAGCTCCTGTCGAGGCAGGGCATAGGAGCAGAGGGCCTTGGTATGTGTCCCTGGAGAGTTCAGTCTGGAACATGAAACCACTTGAGAGGAAGTTGAGAGACAGTGGAGCTGAGGGATTTAGAAGGGACAGGAGAGGCAGGTGCTGGCCCTAGGCAGAGGGCAGCTGAGGGCCTGTATACCCAGGTTGAGGCCCAGGGCTTGGCCCTATGGGGGGAAGGTCCCTGGGAACAGGCAGGATGAGAATGCCACCTGATCACCCCTTCTATGGCCAGGTTCTAACCAAAACATGGGACAAGGCTTTTTTGGGGTGCGGTTGTTGAAGTGGACGGGGCAATGGAGGGGGCACCAGTATTGGGACCATTAGCAAAATATTTAAATGTGCCCCAGACTAATTGGCATCCCTTTCAGAGGTTGCTAGGGCTAGAGTAGGATTTCTATGGAGCTTGAGTCCTCTCGAGGACTAGCAGCTTCCGAGGGCTTCAAGATTCTTTTTCCTCCCTTTGTGTTTGAAGGAATACTTTAATTCTCTAATCAAATGTCATCCACAGTGCTGTACAGGCTGATTCCAGCCCTTGAGATATTTCTAAGTACTGCCAGTGTGGCTGTTCAATGAGCTTTCCTGTTTGGAACTGGCTCCTCCCAACAACTGCATTCCAGCTTACCTGGCGCCAAATTAGCTCCATGCAGCCGCTATTCAGAGCCTTTCTTAGGATGCTGAATCGCCATGATTCTCTGTCTGTGGCTCTCCTGGGTGCCCATATGTGTACATGTGTGCATGTGTATGTGCACATGTGTGTGTGGTCAGAAGTGGCTGCTGAGAGGAGGATAATGGTCACCATGGCAGAATCAGGACTCACCTCCCCTGCATCCATGAATCAGGCTGATTCTAAGCGAATGAGATTTTAATCACCTGTCACTGCCGCCCGCACTTTCTCTATATTTATGATAATTTTTTTGGTCTTTTTATTGAAATCAGTGTTGACTGAATCAAGTAATCCTGATTAGCAATCTCACTGTACCCAGTCAAGAGTGAAATACATCCCAGCCCTGTTGGTATGCTGAGCATTCTGAAATTGAAAAAAAAAGAAAAAGGAAAAGAAAGAAATAGACAAAGTTTGTCTTGGTTATAGGCAAAGGCTGGGGTATTTGAGGACGGCAGCTATTTTCAAATGGTCCATGGCTCAGCTGGCTCCTGGCATGGTAACATCCTTGTTTGATAATACACTTAAGGTTCTTTTAACTTCATGGCATTGACAGCTAACAGTTGACCTAATTTTAGTTCATTTCTGTGGTTCAAAATGTGAAATTTACAAAAAAAAATTGTTCAGCAAGAGGTGTTTTTCCCAGGAAGGTGTCACAGCAGTGGCGAGATGCACTATTTATTCTCAGCCCTGTTCAACATACTGCCCTCAGAAATGGTGACGTATTGATCTTTTAGGCAATGGGAATAAACTGTGAAGGTGACAAATAAACACAAGCTTTGAAAGCAGTGCTTGCATTTCTCCAAGAAGAGCCATCGATCCTAGAGTGGCACTATCAGATCAGTGGCTGCTCTGGCACATGAAGGGGCATCTCTCTTCTCCATGACAAGCAAGTGGCTCACATGGTCTTGTTCAGGGAGAGGCAGGGCTCTGGGATGGGAAATGAGGGCCAGCTGCTTGGGGATTGCCATCTAAGCAATGGAACTTTTTTTTCTTGCAGTTGTTTCCACTTTTTTTTTTTTTTTTTTGGTACCAGGGATCGAACTCGGAACCTTGAGCTTGTGAGGCAGGCGCTGGAACCACTGAGCTAAATCCCCGGCCTGTTTCCATTTTTTTAGCAGCGAATGTCTCAAAGTGAAAAGTGGGTTATCCACTTTTTGTCTAAGTGTCTGTCCATTTTAGTTACGAAAGCCACAACAATGCCTTTTTCCAAGAGATTGCTTAGAAAGTCAAATGACTCCACAGGTGCTGGTGGAGTGCTCTTACCTTCATTCTACACCACCTCACCTCTGCCTCTCAGGGTGTTTTTTTTTTTTTTTTTTTTGGTACCAGGGATTGAACTCGGGTCCTTTGCTTGCAAGGCAGGCAGCGGAATCACTGAGCTAAACCCCCGGCCCTCAGGGTCTTGACAAAGACCAGCCTTGGATTCCTCTGGCACCAGCAGAGTGGGACAAAGTGATCACTCCTGAACACAGCTGCACATCCTGGGACAAGAGTATATAGAAGGACACCTGAGCACCAGGGTCCCGGTGCACTCCAAAGATCCATCCAGGCCCTGCTGAGGATGTGCAGGGGTACAGCTCAGGGGAGGGTCAGGAGCTGTCTTTCTTCCTTTATCTGGCCCATCAGGAAGAATAGGGTACAGAGCCGTTCAGAAGCTGTGGTCAGCAGGCCTGGCTCTGTGAAAGTGACAGAGTATATTTAGTTTGTCTTGAAAGAGTCAGAGGGCTTGAACTGGCTCCTTGTGGTTGGGCATTTGCATAGACATCAGAAGCAAGATAGGATCAGACTGGTCCTGCACTCAGGGAGCTCACAGTCTCAGCCCTGACAGGCAAGTTAAAGTTGGGGCTATTTGGTAAATTACATTTAGGGCCCCAGATCACAAAGAGGATACCTGAATAGAGTCGCCACTTCCAGGACACAGGGTACTGACGTCTGCTGTGGCCATGGGGATCTGGCCATGGGGTGTGCATGGCAGAGTTGCATAGCCACACTCAGGCCCTGGCTTCCATCTTGGGGGTTCAGTACCAAAATATGCTTGGATCCAGAAGAACATTAGGGGCCTTTGTTGTCCCCAGGGCAACATTGTATTCAAAGTATTCCCAAGATATTATGGTTATCACTGCTTTTCTGCTTCTTTCAAAATGTCATTTTATCCAGGGCAAAGAGAACACAAACCTATAGTTCTGTAGGTTCTAATTTTTGTGACATTTTAGTAACTCTCACAGTTGCCTCTTCATCTGGAATAAAATTACTCTGTATGTGTGTTTTAAGGAGGCCACACTGAACATAACTGTGCTTTGTGACCCCCACTCTTGGGACAAAATATGGCACTCTTATCTGGCTTGGTGGCCTTGGTGGAGTGGGTCTAGGGTCCACCACCCAGGTATGTTACTGATTTGGATGTCTCTGCTTCAAATTCACTTCCCATCTTACTGCTATTAACAACTCATCAGCAAGCCTGGACAATACATTATTAAGAAGGCTGCTTGCCTGTAAATGTTTACATAGCATTGAACATGTCCATGTTAGCACCTCTCCACCCTGGTGGAGTTCATACTGAATAGAATCCTTTCAAGGAATGAACCTTGTCTTTCTGATGTGCTGGGTGTCATGGGGGCCAGTGGGGCACGTACAAAAGCTGCCAGGCATGGATGACAGTCTGTGAGGGCTCCTCAGGCTCCACACCTTTTGGGTCCTTTAGTAGTATTTAGCACAGATTTGACAAAATGTAACTGTTAATGGATTAAAAAATGAGCAATAGACATATGAAAGTCCACAGATGCAGTCAGAATGATCAAGTCAAGCTGTATTCATCTGATAGAGAATCAAAAAAAATCACCACTTGAAACAGTGAATATCATTGTGCATATCAGAGTGGTAAGTGTTAAACTGATGCTTGGGACAGGAAGGATGCTATGAACCAGCTGTCTCTACCCCATAGGGAAGGAAAGAGGGGCTTGTGTCTCCCAGGAGGGAGCCTCAGTGTTTCTACAAGGACTTCACAGTCCCTACGAATCTCTCCTAAGGACGCAGAAGCATAGTTGATAAACGAAGAGTTCATTGTATACTTATCATAATAAAAAACAGGAAGTGTTTTGTCCCCAAAGAAGGAGTGATGAAATAAATTAGAGAAGGCCCATATCATGGAGTGTTAGCAAAGGGAGATTGGTCAATATGTTAGAAACTTTCTTACTGCATAAAATTAAATGAAAATGGTGGTAAAATGTATGTAATGTGTAATCCAATTTTTTTGATGCACAAAAATTACTTTAAGAAAATAATCGGAGTAATTGTGGCTAGGTTTCAGTGGTTAGTTTACAGGTTATTTTTGTTTACAGGTAATTTCATCCCCCTAGCCTTTATATACTCTAAGACATTTAAAAAAATTCCTGCAATGAGCATCAATTATTTTTGTAAACATGTAAACTTTTTCTTACAATCTACTGCTCTACAGTGATTCAATTTGTCTGCTATAAGGATTCTAAGTTATTTGCATCTCAACTTGACCCCACTCATTTTGCCCTATATTGGACATTGAGTAGTTTCAAACTGGGTGTTTTTGTGACTGAGACTCATTTTTGTTAGGACTCATTTCCCCCCACTGCTATCCCCATTTTGGTCACAGAGAGAGTGGGGCACTGAACAAGCTGGCCTGAGTGAGTCCTGGGCTGCAAATCTCAGGCTTTCCAAAAAGGACTTGCTGACACACAAATCATGGAGCATAAATAGAGTTCACAGTGCAAAAATTTGACTGCCCCATTTCTGCTTCCTTCCTGAGCAGCATCCCACAGAGTGTCAGGCGAGTGTGTCATACACAAATGCAGGACACAATCCCTCTAGTGGCTCACAAGGGGAGCCCTGTGGCAGACAGAGTATGTGACTGTCCTCAGGGGCCAGAGGAAACATTTTGGGGCAGGCAGACATGAAGTACAGAAAGCTAGAAGGTACAGAAAGAGAAATGCCCAATCTCCAGATTCCAGAGGTACTGGCTCATGGTGAGGGCCACTAGTGTAGGTAGTGTGGCTGCCCTCCGAGGTGTGAAGCCCCACCATTGCCATAGTGCATTTGTGAGGCGGGCAGATACCTGGAGGTGCAAGGTAGCAAGTAGAATGGCTTCAGAATAGCTTGAGGTTGGTACGGCAGGGTGGACCTCATGACCTTGGCTTCAAGGCCCTCTGTGCTTCTCGTTAAGGAAAATAAGGATTAAAGTTGCATGAAGAATGTTATGCAGATTTTGTTCCTCTAACTCTCAGTATTATGGGAAAACCAATAATTTTTATTCATTTAATGGAATTTATGAATATGTTGAATCCAGTTTCCACTTAAAAATCTGTGAAGCTAGAATGGCCACCACGTGGCCCAACCACATGTTGAGGCTGTGTCTGTTCTTCTAGGAAATGTACTAATTTGTGCAGCTGAGAGCAGAGTCATGTGTGGGGTGCAGGTGCTTTTATTTATCCCTACCACCCATGGAGCCAGCTTGGTTAGGATGCTTCTCAGGAAAAGTGTATCTGAATTCACTGTCCTTGGCTGCTCAGGCTTTAGGCCTTGTTAAAGATAAAACAAAAAAAAGATGTTCTTGGCTTCCTCTGATCACTGTGGCATCTCCCAAGGGAAGAGCAGTCTCAGAGGCTGTGGAGGGCCAGGAACTCTAGTTTCTTCAGGGCTCTAAGAAATCTTGCACAGGGGCACCTTTTCCTGCCTGGCACTTTATCCTCCATGGAGTTGGCTCTTGAGCTTCCTCTAAGGAGCTTCACCCAATACCCTGTTACCTCTACAAGGCAGGGTTTGGTGTGCTGGCCATGACTCCTGCTCTGGGTCCCCATGGCTTTCAAGGCCTTGACCATGTCTTTCAATGAAGCTTCCTCTTCTCCAGCTGAGGTGGCCTCATTTTCCCCTTAAGTACCCCATTTCCCATCCCCTTTCCATTATTTGTTCATACAGTCTCTGGGGTCAGGGGATATGTATTCATTTTTTTTGTCTGTTCCATGACTCTTAATTTTATGATTGTACCTGTCTTCTCTGTCTTTGAAAGCCAGTGCCCATGGTCCCCTCTGCTGAGCTTCCTCCTTGGTCATCTGGCCTTGGGCTCTCTCCATCCCTTCAGTCCTTGTGAGCTTCCCAGACAAGTATGAGTGGGACATACAGCTCTGCTGCACTGGACTGAGTGTGCACTCATGTCCTGGAACCTAGCCCAGGGTTTGTGGTGCCACCTCTCCAGTTCCATGTGTCCAAATCCCAGCCATCCGGCACCACCTTGGTCCCCTGCACCCTTGCTTGCTTCTTGCCCACCCCACATCCTGTACATTGTTTTCTAGACTGTCCCTTTGCAGTGTGTCTGGTTCCATGGACCTCCTTTTCCCAACCAGAGTCTACACTCTGCAGATGGGTTGGGAAGTGTGCATTCCCTTGTTCTCCTTTTGTCCAGCGCAGGACTTGACCTATCAGGTGTCAGGTGCTCAGTCTTTAGAACGAATGAACGAAAGAACAAACAGTTGCTGCATCTAAGGGAGCAGACAGGCATCTGCATGAGGAACTGAAATTCTTTCCATCTAAAAGCATCTTCATTCCCCCAGTCCTATCCCTATCCTTTGATTGTCTCCCAGTGACTGAGTGCTGTCAATGTACTTCTCTACTTTTCTTAGTCAAAATGCTTTATTTATTTACTTAGCTATGCTGAGGATTCTAGAACCTAGGGCCTTGCACATGCTAGGCAACTGCTGCCTCCAGCCCTCAAAATGTCTTAAATGCTCTCAACCCACAAATTGCAGCATCATTCTAAAGTATCACTAGTGTTTGATGACAGGCACAGGCTGCCTTTCTTATACATCCCTGACTCTTTTTTTTTTTAAATTCTTTTATTGGTACATTTTAGGTATACAATACGTTTACATTTATCATTGGGTGCTTGTACCTGTACATGATGTATCTTAGTTCTTAATTTTTTCCCCCATTGCCTGTGCGCCCTTCACCCCTCCACCCTTCCCTATTTACATAAATTTTGTTTCCATTTTTTTTCTTTTCTCATAATATTTCCTTTCCCTTCTTCCCTTTCCCCTTCCCCTCCCACCACCACTACACCTTTGGACCTTTTCCTATTTCAAATTATGAATTATTCATTTTAATCCTTATTTACACTTTCAGTTTCTCACACTAGAGAAACTATTTGGTATTTACACATATGTGTCCTATTTATTTCACTTTAAGAGTATGGCCTCAATATGCATCCATTTAGCTGTAAATGTCTCTAGTTTCTCATTCTTTATGGCTGAGTAGTACTCCATTTTATTTTTAAAAAACACGTCTTCTTTATCCAGTTTTCAGTTGATGGGCACTTGGGCTGTTTCCAAGCTTTAGCTATTACAAACTGTGCCACTATAAACATGGGTGCACATATATCGCTGTGGTATGATTCTTTTAATTTTGGGGGGAAGATACCCAGCAGGGGAATAGCTGGGTCAAATGGGACCTCTAGCCCTAGTTCTTTGAGATATCTCCATATGATTTCCACAGTGGTTGCACCAGTCTGCACTCCCACCAACAATGGAGAAGGGTTCCTTTCTCTCCACACCCCCCAGCAGCATTTGTTATTGGTTGATTTCTTGATAGCAGCCATTCTTTGTGGGGTGAGGTGGAATCTCAGTGTTGTTTTCATGTGCATCTCTCGAATGACCAGTGATGTCATTTTTTAAATAAAAGTGATAAACATTTTTTCATATATTTATTTGCTGCTTTTACTTCTTTGTCTGAGAAATGTCTGTTCATTTCAGATGCCCATTTTTGAATTGGGTCTTTGAATTTGGGGGTCATCCCTGACCCTTGAAGGAGCTGCATTGTGAAGGGGAATTTGTGCAGGATGTTCACCTCCTGGAAACATCTGTTTAAAGGGTGACTGGAACATGCTTTTCGTTTTATTTTTTCCCAACTATTTTTATTGTGGTGAAATGCACATAATGCAAAAGTTGCCATCTTAACTATTTGTAAATGTACAGTTAAGTGTATTGAGTATTCATAATGTTGTACCATCACCACTGCCATCTCCAGAACTCTTCATCTTGTAAAAGTGAAACTCTGTTCCTACTAAACACCAATTCCCTCTCCCTGCCAGCCCCTGTCAACCACCATGCTACTTTCTGTTTCTATGAGATTGACTACTCTAGGACTGCATACGAATGGAATCATACAGCATGTGTCACTTTGTGACTGGTTTATTTCACTTAAGGTCCTCAAGTTTCATCTATGTTGTAGCATGTGTGTGAATTTTCTTACTTGTTAAGGCTGAATAACATTGCACTGTATGGATTTACACATCCACTGACCTATTGATGGACACTTGGGGTTGCAAGTAGCTTTTCAATTTTTGGTATATATACAGTACCAAGAAGTTTGATTACTGGATCATATGGATGTTTTATTTTTAATGATTTGAGGAACCACTATACTGCTTTTCACAGTGGCTGTTCCATTTTATAGTCTCAACAGCAGTGCATAAGGATTCTAACTACTCTACATTCTCACTGATATATAGTTTGTTTTTAGTAGCCATCCTTGTAGGTGAGAGATTATGTTTTGTTGTAATTTTGATTTGCATTTCTCTAACAGTTAATAACATTGAGCATCTTTTCATGTGCTTATTGGCCCTTTGTATATATTCTAAGGAGAAATACTCGAGTCAATTGCCTGTTTTTAAATTTAGCTCTTTGTTTTGTTGTTGCTGTTGTTGAGATCTATGAGTTCTCTGTATGTTCTAGTTATTAATCCCTTATCAGATATGTGATTTGCAAACCTTGTCTTCCAGTCTGTGGGCTACCCTTTTATTCTTTTGATAGGTGCTACAATTTGGAAGAGTATCCCTCAAAGGTTTATATGTTAAAGGCTTGGTCACCAGGGTGGTGTTATGGAGAGGTAGGGACTTGTGGGGGTCTTTAGGTATTGGGGAGGGCATGTCCTTGAAGGGGATTGTGGGACCCAAATCTCTCAGTCTCACTCTGCTTTCTGGCTCATGATATAAGTGTTTCCCTCTACCACGTGTTCCTGCCATGATGTGCTGCCCTCACCAGAATTCCACAGAATGGGACTGCCCAGTCTTGGACTGGAACCTCCAAAACTGTGAGCCAAAATAAACCTTTTCTCTTTATATGTTAATTACTTCATGTATTTTGTTATAGTAACATGAAGCTAATAAAATGGTGTCTTTTGACATAGAAAAAATTTTCAATTTTCACGAAGTCCAATTTTTGTATATTTTCTCTTGCCACCTGTGCCTTTGATGTCATATCCAAGAAATCATTTCCAATTCTAATGTCATGAAGTTTTTACTCTGTGTTTTCTTTTAGTTTAAGGTCTCACATTTAGACTTTTGGTCCATTTTAATTAGTTTTTATATATGCTGTTAGGTTAAGGGTTCAACTTCATTCTTTAGTGTGTGGATGTCCAGTTTTCCCAGCACCATTGGTTGAAAAAGTTGTCCTTTCCCCATTAAGTGATCTTGGCACCTTTGTTGAAATCATTTGACCATGTTATTCAGTGGTTTTTTTCTGGGCTCTCTGCTCCATCCCACTGATCTATATAATGCCTTTATACCAGTGCCACACTGTTTTGATTTCTACACTTGATCTTAGCCAAAAGGCCGAGAAGCAATTCACACTGTTTTGATTTCTGTAGCATTGTGTAGTAAGTTTTGAATTTGGGAAGGGTAAGTCCCTCAGCTTTGTTCATTTTAAAGATGGTTTTGATGATGAAATGTGTTTGAACATCTATGTTGCCCCCACATGCATTAATTAGATCTGAAGGAAGGTAATTATACTTTCTTTGATGGGAAACATTCTGCTGTTGAGTGCTTTCCATCATCCATTGCTGCCACGTGGTCCCTTCAAGAAGTCGCCACAGAGAGCATGGTGAGCACATGGCTTATAGGCCATGGGCTGAGCTGTGGTCTTGCCCGAGAGCCGTTGGCTCTGACCAGCTTACATTTAGAGCCCTAAAATTGGCCCATATACCCACAGGGTCAGGTGTTGCCCCTCCCAGGATCAGCTAATTTTGCCTGTGAGGTGACTGATCATCCTGGTCTGGTGGGCCTGCCTGTGTGGTCCAAGAAAGGGTCCAGTGGCCCAATAGATAAATGTTGTGCTATCATTGCCAGCTATGTAATTTGGGGCAATTAAATTCTGAGTCTCAGTTTCGGTTTTGTTCCCTGTAAAATAGGAATAACCATTTTTCCTTTATTTGCTCTGTGGAATGGCGTGGCACAGGGACCTCTGCAGAGAGCAGAACATAGCCAGGGATTCTGCTGCTGCTGTCATAGTAAATAATAACAGTAATAATGATGGCACATTGCTCTTGCTCCTGTTCTATCAGCAGGATGTACTTGAAGCATTCATTCTAATCTAGCCCTGCAGCTTTGGGCAAAGGGTGGAGACATCCAGGTAATTTATCCAGTCTAACTTATCTCAGTAGAGACACTGAGGCCAGAGAGGGCAGGGACATAGCTACCTGCAGATCCTAGGAAGCTGGGGAAGGCCTGCTAGCCAAGCAGCTCTGCTGAGTCCTGTGGTGGATGGAGGTAGCCTCACACAGGGCTACCAGGGACCCTCTTTCCATGTCCATAATTCACAGCCTTCCTTCCCACTGCCTCTGCTACCACACACACTGATAGCTTGCCTCCCCTCTAGCCTTGCTGACTGTGAAACGTGGGCAGTTCCTGGTAGCCCTGTCAGCCCTTGACCCCACACCAGGGTCATAGCATATAATTGATCTGCAGAGTCTACAGGTGCTAGGGTTGGTCCTCTTGGTGTAGGGGCTCTCCCCGGACAGTTTGGCTTTACCCTCTAGGGGCTACTGATCATGAGGGAGGAGTAAGGTTTTAAGACCCCAGTGGCTCCCTTTGCTCCCCAGAGGTTAAATTTACACACAGGTACAAATGCTGTGGGTGCAGGGTACAAGTGGGGTGTGACTGTAAGCGTGTAGGCCCAGGTGTTGTATGGCTGGATTTGGCTCCTGGCCCCATGGGCAGCTGACCAGTGATACCATCCTGGGCATACTGCCTTGGCTCAGATGGACTCCCACGTCCTAGGCATAGCCTCATGGGCAGGAGTTGGTCAACCTCTGTTAAGCAAGGAGGCTGTAGAGGTGAGGGAGAGGGTTCTGATACCAGTGGTGAGGAATTAAACATAAAAAAACTAAGTTCAGAAGCAGAGGAATCTGAGGTAGTGGTTCACATAAGCCTGACCCCCTCTCATAGCCTCCTGGTGGGAAGGTGGAGTATAGCTCAGAGGATGCAGAAAGTATTGGCTTAGCCCTTATAGGTCTGTCCTGCTATGAGGCTGCGGTATCCCCCAGGCAAGATGGCTGTTCTACCTTCATGGTTTTCAGAGGACACTGTGAGTCAGTGGCTCATGGCCTGTGCCTTGCAGGGGAGGAATAGAATGAGGTGAGAGGGGGGAAGGGAACTTTGGATAAAACTGCACGTGTGATGTTGGGAACATAGGGCTGCTGGATACTTGAGGCCTCTGGGCATTTGAGGATTTTTTTTTTTTTTTTGGTACAGGGAATTGAACTCGGGTCCTTGCGCTTGCGCAGCAGGAGCTGAAACCACTGAGCTAAATCCCTGGCCCCATTTGAGGATATTGACAGCTACACCTTGACATACTGGCTGCATGGAGTTCTTTAATGTGTCACAGCTATGGCTGGCACTTTTTGTCTCTCAGGGCAGGTGCCCGAGAGATGCAGCAGTGCTCAGCATGAACATACTCCTCTGCCAGCCCCACTGGCAGGTGCAAGGGGTTGACCCAGAGGCCTTTGGAAGGGAAGGTGGTCTGGCTGAGGTAGCTGTCATTTCCATGAACAGGTGGCAGCTCTGCAGGCCTCAGCCAGGTCCCACCTAGAGTGTCCTTTGCCAAGTGGGTGCCAGCAGCTTGACAACCCAGGGTAACCCAGCCCCCCCAACCGATGACATTTGGCAATGTCCAGAGACCTTTCTGGTTGGTTTCCAGGAGGGTCGTGGGAGGGTTTGCTTTTGGTATCTAGTGGGTGGAGGCCAGGGGTGCTGCCCCATAGTCTTAGAGCACCCAGGACAGAACTGTCATTAGTGCTTTGTTGGAGACTCTGCTCCGGGTGCCCCCTCTTCCATCAAGATTCCACTTCATTTGTTCATAACGATCCAGAGTAATTTTTTTCCAGAGTATAATTGTATTTGAGGTTTCAGACCAAACCTGCTGAGTTTGCCTGTGTTTATTTGTACACCTCTGTCCAAGGATGCCAGGCCCTTTATCCTTGCTGGTGTATCTTTGGCTTTTTTGGGACAATACAGAGCAGCTTTGTCCTGGTACTTGCTCCTCGTCCCTAGCCTATCAAGGCCATCTCAGACTTACAACATCCTTCTTGGGGACAATGGGTTCCCCACTTTGAAGATGAGGAAAGCAAAGATCAGGGAGGCCTCTGCCTGTATATTCAGAGATCCCTGCTCCATAGCCTGGACTTCTTCACATGCACATGCAAGCTGCCCATAGTAGTGAGAACTGCACTGGACACCCACCAGCCTGAGGTACTTTATAGTATGACTTGTTCTTTTTCTGTCCAGGAGTGCGTTTGATGCCACAAAAAGAGTTTGGGATCACAACTTCCATGTGGCATTCATCAGTCTGGGTGCTTTCAACAGCTTGGCTGATTCTTCAGATTTTAATAATCTAGGCCCTATTTTTTCCTCTTTGTCATTCCTGTTTCTTCCTCCATAAGTTCAGCCAGATTCCAGGCAGGCCAGCTGAAATTCCCTCCCATTACTGGTGTCCACACCCAGCATCCTTGCTGGGTCATAAGAAGTTTTTAACATTCCTCCCTTTAACCCAGAGCCCCTCCAGGCATATGGCTGCCCTGCCCTCCTTAGGGATGCTGAAGACAGCCCTTTCCTGCAGATATTTGCTCCTTAGTTTGAATAGCTGGACAGGTTCAGTGATGTGCTTGTGCTTTTTTCCTTTTGTTCTTCTTCCTAATTCATTAAGCAGAATTTATGGAGCACCCATAAATGAATGGCACTGTGCAGACTCTTGGGACTCAGTGGTGAATCTAAACTGGGCTTTACTACTTGCCCCATAGAGCTCTGGGGACAAGAGATCCTTGGGTAGTTTCTGAGTCTGCCCTATACCAAAACGTGGGTGCAGCATGATGCTCCTGCAGACAGAGATTGGTTGGAAGTGGTTTGCCCCTTAAGCACAAGTACCTGTGCTGCTAGAGTGTTCCTCAGGCTCCCTAAGTGGCTCTTCTGGAAGCAGTGATCTCCCTCTTCACCTGGCTCATCCCCTGGGGCTCTCCACACACCAGCTTGCTGGTCTGGACAGCCCCTCAGCCTCTGCCTGTGCTTTTTGTTCACCCATCTTATCTGTTCCTCATAAACTGGGATCTTACTTTGAAGCTCAGCTCAAATGCTTTTTCTTCCATGATTCAGTCTCAACTCACGAAGACCCTGACACCCATGGAGTTTAATCACATCTCAGATTTTGAAGCATCCCTTTTCCCTCAGAACTCATGGCTGGGCCTATATCACATGCATCATTTGCATGTCTGCCTTCTCCACTATCCCTAAGCATCTTGAGAACATAGAAGGTCACAGTCATGGCTGGCCTCTTCCCCATGATGTGTAGGATGGGCATGGAGGGGCAGGAGCCTGGCATACCTGTGCCCTTAGAAGGCATGATTCTTCCCCAGAGCATGGCCCAAGCATTTATTTGCTGCCTTTTGAGTGTAAGGACTGTGTTAGTGCCAGGTTACAGGTATTAATGACATATATATAGTACTGGCTTTAAGGGATAGAGAGAAGAGCAAGTCTAATTATGAGCAGACCAGGAGCTTCACCATAGCTCCCGCCCCTAACCAAGGAGGTCACTGTGGCATCAGGTTTCAGATTCCAGCCAGGGACAGATAAGAGACTCAGGCCTGCATGTACATATGTATACATTTGCGTGTGCAGACAAGTATGGTCTCCACTTTTGATGGTTCTGACTCTTGGGTCCACAAGTTAGGGTGGGATGGGAAGGGGCAGGGCCCTGATCACCCTTGAACAACCACAGGAGCCCACAGGATTCTGTGAGGTTGGTTATACAGAGGAGGGTGGGACTAGCCATGCTGGTGGAAGCAGAATTGGCCATCTCATCATTTTCTTAGCCCTTCTTCACTTAGTTGTGGTCTGCTTTGACTTCTGTCTTGCATCTAGGTTTAATTTTCTATTTTAGATTTTCTCCCATGTTAGATTAGACACTGGTCCTTGTAAAAATCTACCTTCTCAGAGGTCTCAGGATGGTTGAGAAATTGAAGGAAGTAAATATAAAGTATTTAACATAGTACTTGTCCCATGGGGGGCCCCCGAGACTGGGTAGTCATGATTGCTATTAGGATTGAGACAATTACTTTACTAGGTATTAGTAGCTTACTCAAAGGGTGAACCCAGCCTGCTGAAGGAAAAACTCACAGATGTCAAGTTATACATATTTAAGACCATGCTTGTAATTCACATCATCTCAGTTTGGTTTGATTTTGAGTTTTCATTGTATTGTAAACTTAGTTGTGTTTTTTTTTCCTAGCTGAGTTTTCTTGAAGTGACAATTATCATTGTAGTAATTAAATGCCTACGTGACGTATACACATGATACTATGTACCTCACCTTGAGTAAGAAGGGGGAAAGTGACTGAGTTTTTCAATCCTGGGTTTAGTCTTCACAAATCAGTTGTACTGTACTTATTGTTAATGGGCTCTCTTTTTCCTCTGGGACTTCTAAATTTTCTTCCTGCAGACATCCTGGAAGTTTGGGCCTGGATGTGGCCTTGAGGGTCACCAGGCCCTCATTCTTGCCCGATAGGAGTGCAGTTCTAGCTCTGGCTGCAGCTTCTCCCCAGGCTCCAGCTCCTTGCCTCTGAGAGGGCTTCTAGGGGCTCTGCTGGCTTCTGTCCAGATGTGGCCATGAGGCCCTAGAGTTGAGGGCAGAATCTAGGTTAGTCAGCTACTCATTGAAGGCCCAGTGGCTGCACCCTGAGGTTTGCCTGAAATCCAAAGTAGCACCCTTTTCATCCAGCCTCCCTGGCCAGTGGCCTTTGAGCCATGGGAGACCCCTGACCACTGCTCCTCTGCACCGTCTCCTAGAGTGTCTTCATCCCTACTGCTTTCTGATGCCTCTTTGATATTCACACTCCGCCTTCAAAACAGCACAGAATAACTTGCTTTGGCACTGATTCCGGATGTTAGGGTGAAGCACATCTCAGGTCTGATTCCTACGAATATATGAGATTGGATTCACATGCATAGGAAGAATAGGGGGTTGGTAATGCATTTCCTATGCATTATCTTATTTTAATTCTTCCTAAATGCCAGGAGGAATGTCAGCTCCTTTTCAAAGATAAGGAGGCTGAGGTTAATGAAGGAAAGGGGCTTGTCCCAGACCACAGGACCAAGGAAAGGTGCCATGGACTCAGTCTCCTCCTCAGCCAGATCTTTTGGCTGTGTTCACCCATCTCTCCCAGGTTTCTCCTTGCCTGGTGTCTTGGTTACTTTTCTCACTGCTGAAACAAAATACCTGACACCCAAAGTTAAAGGAGGATAAGTTTGTTTTGGCGCACAGTTTGTAGAGGTTTCAGTCCATAGTCAGCTGGTTCCAAGGCAGGGTGGCATGGCAAAGAAAGCATTGCAGAGGAGAAACAGTTTGTAGTTGGCTGGCTCCAAGGCAGAAGGGCACCCAAGCAGTGAAGTAGCAGGGAAGCAAGCAGCAGACAGCAAGCAACAACCTTCTTTCTGTTCCTTATATCCTATCCAGGCGACCCACCCTTAGGGCAGGTAGCACTTACACCCACTGTGGGACAGCCTTAATCCTGGCATGGCACTGTGAATCTTTCCCAGCATCACATCCTTAATCCCAGCATCACACACCCTAGATCCAGCCACTTCTGAGAAGCCCCGCCTATGATTGTATTAGACTTTGGGGGGCCATCTATATACAAGCCATAACACCTGGGATTTCCCAAGTGTGGAAGTGGGTTTTCATATTTAATCAATAGTGAGGGCTGACCTTAGGTTTCTTGCCTGTGCTGGCTCCAAGGGCATCTCTCAGGCACTTTTTTTTATCCTTTGAGCCTGTAGGTCCCCATTACATTTTCTGAAACTTGCTTACTATGTATGAAAAATGGGGATAATGCTTTTTACTTATTCTGCAGAGATTATCCCAATTTTTCAATTCGAAAATAGTGTGGGCATAGAAAGCAGCTCCTCTTCCCTGCCTCCATGGTGGTCTCCTGCCTCTGCTCACCTCCAGAAGGTGCCAATCCCCAGAGGGCTGAAGCCACTGCCCTTACTGGTCCCTTGTCATCTTTATTCATCCAAGAATTTAATACAGCCCATGTTTCTCGGCAAGATGGAAGAAGCACAAGCCTCCATCAGGTACTTTCAGGTGGCTGTGTATTTGGTATTATGTGATCATGTGTTTGTATTTGGATATTTAGATAAAATATTGTGCTTTCCTCCAAATGCTTGGCCATCTGTGGGCACAGCTTTTCCGCTGTCTTGGCTGCTGTGCTCTCCCAGCATGGATGTTTGAGCTCTTGCTCATTAGAACAAACTTCACGGAACATCACACTTGGACAAACGGGCTCTTCCAACTGACTTCCTGGTTCCAATCAGCTCTTCTCAGTTGTGTGTGTTTGGGTAAGCACGTTGTGTGTGTGTGTTTGTGTGTGTGTGTGTGTGTGTGTGTGTGTGTTTTAAATCATGACTGTTCTGGAGAAGGTGTTTTTGTGCTTACTTTTTTTTGGTACCGGGGATCAAACTTGGGACCTTGTGCTTGCGAGGCAGGTGCTAGAACCACTGAGCTAAATCCCTGGCAAAAAAGTCTTGTCTTTTTTCTTTCTTTTTTTTTTTTTTTTTTGTAACAGGGATCAAACTCAGGTCCTTGCACTTTCGAGGCAAGTGACAGAACCACTGAGCTAAATCCCCAGCCCTTGCTTACTTTTGAGTAATAGTAGCTTTGGGAGTTGGAATTTCTCACTGTTAGAATTTCCCTCTCAGGCCTGTCATTTGGTCCCCCCCCCTCCACATACCTCCAGGCCCTGTGTCCTGGGCCCCTGTGTTAGAATGAGGCCACATGTCACAAAGCTTCTGGCATAGCTCCTGTCCCACAGCAGCCACTGGTAACTGTGCTGGAGGCATGAATGAATGTCCAGTTTTCTCTCCCTCACCCCTACTCCTGCCCTAATACTGTTGATATGACTGACACCCTGGGGTGGGTACCCCTGACCAGCCAACAGCAGCTGAAGAATGGGGTTATGGCTTACTAGACACATTTTATATCCATTTTATCAGGGACTCTGTCCAACAGCCCTGCAGTGCTCATGCCCATTTCACAGATGGTAGATAGAGTCCCCCACCTGGTTTCTAACTTCTAACGGGGCAACTGGTCTGTGTCAGCCTTCTCCTTTGTCTAGTCATTAGAACACAATCATGCAAGTTGCCCTGCAGAAAGGTACTGGGAGTGCCCTCACCCAGGGTTCTTCCTCCACCAAGGGAGAATTGCAGGCGCCCTCTGTCCAAAGTGTGTGAGACTGTGTCTGCCTCGGCCTCCCTCATCCCTTCTGCCTCCAGGGTCTCCTTGGACCACTGGCCCCAACCTGGCCCTAGGCCCTTCCAGGAGCTTTCACCCCTGATTTCCACATGGGATGGACCTCCAACCACAGGAGGAGATTTGTGAGACAGGACATGAGTTCTAGAGCCACCAGGCCTGGCTCTCCATCCATGTGTCAGAGGAAAAACTTTGATCATCAATCCAGGGTTTTCTGGTGGAATTTCCATACAGACCAGAAGTGAGATGAAGGAATAAAGGACTTGGCTGGAAGCATTCCGGCTTCGCTTTAGGGGAGGAAAGTCTAGGGTTTAGTGAACAGATGGCATTGGCCTTGCTGAGTCTACGGTGTGCCTAGTGAGCCCAGGCCTTCAATATGCCCTGAAAGAGGGCCACTGCCATCCCCTTGCACAGATGAGGAAGCTGAGACTGAGAGCAGCAGCTGCTCAGCATCCTTGGGTCACCTGTCCTGTGCCAACCTCATTCCTGGCACTAGCCCCACCCATACCCCAGATCTTTTGCTCCTTGAAGGTGGTGACTGGCATTTGCAACATGCCCTGATTTTCTCTCTGGCTTCATGGTGCTATTTATTTTTACAAGGAATACATTTCAGGGAACTGCAGCTCTGGGAGTGGTGGAGGTTGCTGCTGATTCAGGACCCTCAGGATGGGCTTGGAGGCAGTGCCTCTGCTGGCCGTTCTCTGGGAAATACAGGCCATTCATCATATCTCTCAGGACCACATATGTTTGCAACAATAAACTATACATGTTTATTCATCCAAGAAAAGAAGATTCTGCTGCTGCAGGTGCATGCTGCCACCAGTCCATCAGTGTTGTTAGCTCAGAAAGTTCCTCATTTAGGAGCCTGTGGGACTGGTGCTGGGTCCTGCCCAGTGTGTGCAACTGTGTGTGAGTTGCCAAGAGAAATGTGTGCAAGTGTTAAAAGGCACACAGTCACCAGAGATGGTAATGACAATGTTTTGTTATCTTTATGCTGTTTTCTTTGCATGCTTGTTAAAATGTGGAGTCACAGTGTCTGAGACGGACCCTAACAAGGCCCTTCTAATCAGGCCCGGAATGTTTCTGTCAGGCAAAAGAAAAATGCTTAGCTCGAACAAAGCTGCATTTTCCCCTCAAGAAACACATTTGTTTAAAGATTGGCCTGTCAATTTGTGAATCCACATTTCGGCTTTTTGCTCAGATACCATGCTTGTGCCGATCTTCGCCCAAGAAGGGGGAATCATACAAAGCTGCTATTTGTTGTTGGAAGGAAGTAAACTTCATCAGGTCGACTCAGATGTGTGTTTCAAATGTCACTCAGTACTGCTTTCTTGTAATGAAACGCTGCATACAGATTTCTTCCTGAGGCTCAGGGGGATTAGACCCAGTAAAAGAAGAATTCAGTCTTCCTCACTGTGGCGCATCAGAGTGAGAAGTTTAAAATCCACAATTTATTCAAATATTGATATTTCTACTTGTCAGAAGAGAGGGGCCTTGAAATTTCCACTGAGCACTGTTGTCAGAAGAATTGCAAGAAATGTGTCAGATAATTCATAAACGGAGTTCACTGCTGTGAAATCAGTTGGGAACAGGGAAAAAATATATTCTTGTCGATGTAGAATAGGGGCAATATAACAGAAAATAGCACTCACTTTTCCATCATGTCAAGCAAATGCTCAATTTGGGCCAGGTATTTTTTTAAACAGCCTGCTGCTTCTCGAGAAGCCTAGAATGCATGAAAAATGTTTTGAGTTCTGCTTTGTAGACAAGAGGTCTGTTTGTTGTTTTTTCTCCTCTGAGACCTCGATTTCCCATCCTGTAGGAGCCAATCAGAAGGCAGCTGCTGGCGCCTTGGCAAGGAGGCAGCTCTGCATATGGTTTGCATTAAAGCCCTAAAAAGCTGTGAAGAGCCTGGTAATGATGTAAAGGGCTAGTGTAAATTCCAAACTGTTGATAGCAGGGTGAGGAGCTTCAGAGACTTCTTTAGGGATGAAGCATCCCTTCCCATCTCTGGGCCTGTATTTTCCTGCACTTGGGAGCCAAGGATTGGGTGGCAACATGCCTTGCCCAGAAAAAGCATAGCTGAGATCTTGGTGTACAAGGAATCCCCTCATTTGTATTTTGTAGTGGACTTTTTGAACAGTGGGCCCATCCCCGCCATGGGACCTGATGGGAACCTCTGGGCACTGAGTTTGTGTGCACAGTCTGACTACCATGCTGGGCCAGGGTTGCTTGGGAAGAACCATGAACTCACTTTCTCCATGAGGCCTTATAGAAATGCCTGTGCCAATGTCATCCATTTCTTTGTTTGCAAAGCTCTCTTTAGACCACCAGCCCTGTCCACCGATGCATGAGAGAATGTTTGAAAGTCACCTGGGCTTGGATTTCTTGGTGTGCATTCTGTCATAGGGGCCAGTGGTCACCATTTCCCCCCAATCAATCATGGGATCCTCATTCTATTTTCATGGCAGACTCTGGTGTAAAGGATCTGATAACAGGCTCACTAGCTGGCTGTTCCTATTCTTATAGTGATCCCAGCCCCAGCCCTCTGCACTCATTCCCCTCTATTGCCACCATGGATGCTGGTGGCTTCTTGTAACCTTGCTGATTCTACTGTCAGCTTTAGGCAGACTGAGTGGACATAGAGATTTCTGAAATGGGATGTTGGTGGGTGAAGAAAGGAATTGGCAGATCTATAATGGGAAAGTGGATGGGGCAG
Organism: Heterocephalus glaber; assembly: GCF_053883595.1. Taxonomy (NCBI): domain Eukaryota; kingdom Metazoa; phylum Chordata; class Mammalia; order Rodentia; family Bathyergidae; genus Heterocephalus; species Heterocephalus glaber. Next base: position 55,070,633 of record NW_028258320.1, read on the forward strand.
AGCAGCAGGAAGCCAGGCAGGAGTGGAGAAGAATCCAGGACAAGGTTTTAGAAATAAAAGGTTGGCAGAGTAAAGTGAGGATAGTCCTCTAAGCCAGTGTTTACGATAGGACTCTATGACAACAGAGACTCTCCAACTCCCCTCCAGTTGACTAAGAGAAAAGGCCCAGGGTCCTCTGCCTATCAGGCCACCATAATTGTCTCTCTGACTCTACCCAGTGCTGTGGAGTCATGGCTGGAGGCCCCTCACGGCCATGGGGCTGTGGTCACTGCCACGTTTGAGGTAAAGGACAGAGGCCTGTTTTGCTGTGTCATCTAGGACTGACCCTGCTCTCTATGGACCCTGCAGAATGAATGGCCTAGAAGGTAGGTGGGGGGAAGTAGAGAGGGGGCAGTGGAGGATTATGCTTGTGATAATGCATTAGTAGCTGGCACTAGGCTCTGAGTCTCCAGCTCAGCTCCGTGTGGGCAAATACATTCTGTTAGCAGCCTTGACTACAGCCGTGCTGGCACCTGTGCCCCAGGAGCGGACAGTTTGTGGACAGAACTGCTGCAGAGCAGGAAGGTGAGGGTCCGGGAAGGATTTCAGGTGGTATGTCAGTCTGGCCTGGAGCATGCTGAAGTTTGGTACCTTGAATAAGTTCATATTTTTAATTTCTAATTTAATAGTTTAACTATGGCTGGAAGGAAAGAACAGGTAAAGGTTGGGGGCAGTTACTAGGTATCTACCAAGAGCATGAATGAACAGTTAGCAAACTTGGTGGGCTGACAAGGAAAATGACCTAGAGTTGATGTATAAAGATGATTTCATTGAGATTTGATGTGTATCTGCCAAACTGGTGATGGGGCGGGGGTGTTCTGGACCTTTCCAGTCTGGATTTTAGGATTGTCAGTATAGGTATTTCTGGTTTGTGAATATATATGTATGTATGTATTTGTGTTATATATATATATGTTTTATACAAATATGCATGTATATTTTTGTATTTTACTCTTACATTAAGTACTTGATGAATGGGGCAGGGGGAGAAGCAGTGCTTTTGTTAAAGATAACGGATGCTACTCACTCTTCTCCCAGGCCCTGTCCCAGCTTAAGGGGCCTGAGTAATAAGACAGTCTGTGCTTAAGGAGACTCTGTCACACAGTTGAAGGCTCAGATTCCCTGGACAGAGGGGACCCAAGCCTCATTTGGGCAGAGCGCTGGGGTGTCTGCCCAAACAGCATTTGGCCCTGCAGCCCACGTGGCCCCAGCCTCCAGCGGCTCGTTAGCGCAGTGCTGCCGGCCTCCACGCCTGCCTGCCGCGCCAGCTCCTCCACGCGTTGCTTACTGTCTGCTGGTGTCTGCGAATCTGTCATCGGTGCTGAGCAGAGTTGGAGCCCTGACAGTGAGGAGGTAAACGCTCTCTGCCTGAATCCCCCATTAACTTTGTGAGGCGTATTGATTTCTTGTAAAAATAATGATATTGACAGGCCTTCCAGGAGTAATTGTTTCCAGAGCTCAGAGGTCAGAGTGACGAGGGAAGGGCCAGGAGCCAGGCTCTGGGAGGCTGTGAGCCTAGGGGTAGGCACTACTGGCCCAGTGGGACGCTGGTTCCCTGGCAGTTGATGGCATGCTGTTGAGGGTCCCTGCCCAGCATGGGGCTCACAGTCCTGGATTAGGTGTGAGTAGGTGCCCAGTGCCGTCTGGCTGCCAGCCTCCCTGGGTGGTGCTATGTGCTGTGCATTTCAGGCATAGCTCAGAGTCTATCCTGGTTGTCCTTGGGTTGCTTCAGTTGGGCTGCCCATGCCAGGTGAGTGAGAGCCTGGAGCCTCCTGCTGAGAGTCAGGGTGAACACTGGTATGTCCTGTCCAGTGGCTTCTGTTCTTCGTGACCTTTCCCAGGGCCACAAGGTTGGTGGCAGAATAGGGGGACTGTGGGAAGTCAGGGCCCACAAGAGGCTCCCTGAGAGGTATGCATACTAGGGTGACCAAGATGATCCACTAATTTGAAGTCCCCGCAGTTGGGTGGGAGGCTGAAATCTCCTTGCACATGGCCACTGGGTTTGCGTCCTCGCTCAAGAGATGAATGCAGAGGGCTTGTCTCCTGATACCAGGCTTTGTCCATGCAGGACAGCTGTGTGAATATACATGGGGTTCCAGGCAGTAGCGTTTTTCCAGTCCTGGAAAGTTAAAGGATGAAGAACTATCCTCTAGAAAAAGAAACCTCAATTCATTCATTTTTAAATTCTAAATGCCAAAAAAGGGGCAGAATGACTTTTCCTTTAGAAAGAAAATCTTAACCATCTGTGTTTAGAATCAGAGTGGGTAAGCAATGTGCACATTTTAAACTTTGACCACATTGTGCACATTAAAAATATACTTCTAGTTTTACTTGAAGAAGCAAAAGTTACTTGAAAGAAGCAATTGCATTGTTTTTGGAATCTGGAGAGTTGACTTGTGGGTCACATGTGCTGCCTGCAAACTGACGAACTCCTGTCCAAACAGGACGGTGGCCTCATGCATCTCGGCTCTTGTCTCAGGTCAGGCAGTGTGAGAAGGAGGTGGGAAAGGAAGTCAGACAGGCAGCCATAGATTATCATAGCTGGTCCATGTCCAAAATATCTCCTCTATGTTTCTTCCCAAATGAGGAAAATCTGATCAGCACCACTAACGAACTGCAGCTATAGGTTATCAGTTAGCCAAGCTAGTGGCACTGATCCAGCTGACACTGGCTTTGTTCATGTTTTCTTGGTGAAGTTGGTTTTTGTCACTCAAGGAAGATGCCTGTTCAGGTACATCCCCTCTCCTCCTGGTTGAGTCCCCTTCCAGCGCTATTTAGAAGGAGATTTGTGTTCGCCCTAATCCAATAACCATTGCCCAAGACGGCCCATGTGGCTCTGCTGGGAAATGGTGTCCAGGCTTGTAGCAACATCTAATGGGTATTTAGGTGCAAACTAGCTGTGAAGTGTTAAATATTTACATGTGGAATGCCAATAGTAATTGTCCACTTTATCTGAGCTAGCCTAGGGAAATGTCTTATTTGTTTCCATGTTACTTCAATAAACAGAAAGCTGGAAAATCCTCCCGCTATTTCTTGGGGGCTTAGAATTAATAAAGCCAGGCGGTATAAAATATGTGCTTTGGGTTTTTGAATGATCACTTCTGTACCAGGTCATATAATATGGCTTTAACTCCATGTGGCCTGTCTATTAAGCAAGACAGGATGAGCCTCACAAATAATAAAAAATATTTATGCTTTTCTTAGTGATACTAACAAGGTAACATATCAGAGGAGAAATGGCAGGAGAAGAATAAGGTAACTGTGTCTTATGAATTCACAGCTCAGTGGGGTCCCGGCCGGCTCCCATAAACACCCTAGGATTCTCTGTTCAGTGCTGCTATTATTTCACAAATTGTATTTTTTTGCTTTTTGTTTGTGAAATCTGAAGTGTCATAAATGCCTCCGTCTCATCTATATTTGATACTTAATATTAGTCTCAACCAGGAAAGTGCACTTTACATGCGACAACGTACGATTACCTGAGAGTGTTATTGCAAAGGAAAAAATCAATACCAATTTATAATTCACGATCGCAGTCTATCAGTTTTTATGGCTCTCTATCCAGTCTCATTAATTTTTTATTATGATTGACTGGAACTGAAAGATTTTTAACATGTTTCGCTGTTATTTATTCAACCTTAATAATTAAATAAACCTTAATTGGCTGTATTTCGAGGCATCTTGGCGTTGTGGCCAGAAAGGGTTGGGGTGACCATCCATTATTAATGCAAGAGCACCTCACATTTTCTTATGAGGCAGCTCAGGGAGGGGATCCACTGTGTGCTATCATCAGAGCAAGAGAAATGGATTTTGTCGTCATCTAATCAAATTCTGTTTAAGAGGAGACCATTTGTTTTCATTCAAAATATAAATTATCAATAGCACCTAGAGAAACATAATAAAATATCCCTGGAGCATTCTGGGTCAGTGCAGTGTACCTGTGCAAAACTTTGATCCGCAGCTAATATCTTGATTAATGAGGCCAAGGGGCCGGGTGCACGGAGCGCGGCAAATAGGGACACCCTTGCTGAGGGTCTCCTGATTGGTGGTTAACGGGTCCCTTTGAAAGGTGATTGACAGATGGAAAATTGCACTTTCAAATTTCATCCGTATTCATTTCAGATGTTCTTCTACATGTCAACCGCTTCCCCTTCTCTGGCAGGCCCAGGCTGTATACATTAGCTGTTTCCACAGTGAAAAAAGAAAGAAGACAATCCCGTATTTGAGCACGCTGAAGGAAAATCAATCATGTCATAAGTGAGAAGTATGGATAAGTTTGAACTGTGGCAACTTTCATCATTTCATTTCTGGCCACGCTGGTGGGTTTTTGAGAGTATAAGGCTGCGAGAGGCAACCCCAGCTGGAGGGAAAGAATAAGTATAATAGAGTTGGGTTACAAGGGAAATTTTTTTCCCTGGTATTTGTCAAGGAAGTTTCTCATAGTATTGCAGAGAAGGAACATCAAACCCTAAGATTATAGACACTGGACATGTTGACAGAATTGAAAAAAAGCTGCTGGTGACTATGACAAGGATATGCTACCTTCCAACCCTTTTCAATCAAACCATCAAGCTTGGGCCTGGCATTTTTTTCTAATTTTTGTTTTCACTCAACTCTCAGAAACAACAAACTGTGTGCTGTGTCAGGCAGTGAGTCTATTGTTAAGGCCGAGGCAGGGCAACCATGGCATCCTCCTATCCCATATAGGACCTTTCCTCAGGCTCAGACGTGGGCAGGGCGGCTCCCAAGAGAGGACCCACCCACCCAGTGCTCACACAGGGCCCAGAAGCATGAAGAGGGAGCCAGTACAGGGAGGAAACTCCAACTTAGAGGAATCTGTATCGGTTTAATCGGATCTATACATAGTACTGAGGAGGGGCATCATTTTATATTGGAAATGCTGTGAAAACTGTAGGAGACGAACATGTTGCAATTTCACAATCTTGTTCTTAATATTATTGAAAGAGAGCTCTTCTTGGCAGTAATAAATTTAACACAAAAATCAAATACAAAACAAATTTATTCTTCCAGAGCCGATGCCCCAGTCATTTCTTTCTTGTCTTGCATTAAGCTTTAAAATCAACTGTCACTCCCTATCGATTGCATCTGAATTGTTATCTATATTTCTCAAAAGCGCTCTTGACAGTTAATACAGTGTAAATTATAATCTGGGGAAATGCTGCTTGTGTTTGCCAGCAAATTGCTTAGATTCTGAGTAAGGCTTCTTTATTCACCATTCTTTCCTTGTGGCCATCTATTCTAGTAAGGATCATTCAGGCCAAATTATTCTAAATTTACACTCGGCTAGTATGTAAATCATATTGTGGAAATCACTTTTGGAATCACTCTGGAATGTGAAGCAGTGTTGAGTGTCTGAGCATTGCATTAATGAAACAAATATTGTCTCGGGGGTCCAACCCACCAGGGCAGCCTGGGGAGGGAGGTTGCTGTGTAGGGGTAGGAGGGCTGATTCTGGGTCTGCTGGTGCCTACTCTCTTCCCTGGCATCTTCCTGGAAAGGCCAACACCCTCATTCTCACTGAGCTGCATGGTCTACTGGGAGACAGCAGAAGGGTGAGGTTACCATTCTGCAGACATGGCCTGTGAGGACCTGGGCTGATGCTCTATCCTTGTTTCTCCTTCTGCAGATGTGAGGTCAGATCAAGGATTGTGCTGTGCAGAAACTGACTGCTTTCCAGACCAGTGCTGGCCAGTGGGCAGATGGTACAAGCATAGATGCAAGGCAGAGACAACATTTTAAACTTTCTAGTAGCCACATTAACAAAATAAAAAGAAACAAGTGGAATCAATTTTAATAATAATTTTATTTAGCTCCACATAGCCAAAGGATGATCACTTCAATATGTAATTAATATAAAACTATTACAATATTTTCAGTTTTATCTTGTGTGCTGAGTTTTGGTGTGCATTTGATGATGCACATAGCACAAGTCCACAAGGACCAGCCACCATTCATGTCTCAGGTGCCACCTGTGGCTTGTGGTTGTCATGTTGGAAAATGGGCTTGAGTTCCACAGGGGCCCTCTGGTTGCCATCAAGACCAAGGTAGAGCCACAATTTTTCTCAGGTCTGCAGCCCCAAATCAACAGAAGGGCAGGGTAGGGAAGAGCCAAGGGTGGAGCCCTGAAGTCTAGAGTCACCTTAACCCAAAGGCCACATCATTGCAGGGAATGAATTCACCCCTGGAAGGCATAACATTGCTTTGTTTAACCTAACATATGTGGTAGTGGAATCCTCATTTTATGGATGGATTTGGCTTTTCTTCAGAAAATTTTCTTTATTATAAACTTGTATTAGTTCCCTACTCAATGAAAATTTGCGCTTGCAATATAAGGAGCTATTTAAAGAGGTAGTCCCTTTAGGAATAACTAATTTTATATTCATTCATTCAAGAAATATTTATTGAAAATCTATTAGTTTGAGTTAAGGTGGTTAGAATAGTGTTGATGCTCTAAAGAATGGATGGATTTATGTCCTTATCTGTATCTATGTATTAATATATATAGATATATCTATGTATAGTTATCTACATTTATTGCTCCACCCATCCATCTCCATTTCCTTATCCCTGGGTCCCTTAGTGAGGTTGGCAGGTGGGGGGAAGAACAGATGATTATAATATAGGAGAAGTAGTATGGGGGCAATGGCTCTGGGGTTATCTGCAGCAGTGCAGGGATCTTGGGGGCTCAGAGATCCTGGACTATGAAGATGAGAGGTTGTGGATCCTCTGAGATGGATTAGGGAAGGGCATTTGAGATGGAAGGACATGAATTTTTTTTTTTTTTTAGTACTGGGGATTGAACTCAGGACCTTGCGCTTGCCAGGCAGGTGCCAGTTCCACTGAGCTAAATCCCTGGTCCAAGACATGAATTCTGAAGTAGGAAAAAAGGAAACTGCCCAAATACCTTCCACAAATGTTTTACCCTTAACTAAGGAAGATACAAATTGTAGTCTGCAGCCATATGGCTATTTCTTCCGGGAGTGGCAGCGCTTAGGAATTGTATGCAGGATTTTGGGGCCATGAAATGCGGAGGTGAAGAAGTAGGGGTGTTTAGTAGCTGGCATCTTGCTGGTTCTGTCTCTGTATCTCAACCTGAGGATTGAACTCCATCTCAGAGTCTTTGCCCAGCAATAAGATACTGTTTCCCCTATGCTGGCTTGTGTACCAATTAAGGTTCCACTAAATTGTACTCCTGGAGGTCTTTCTTCTACCTATAGGCTCCCATGACAACAAGCAAGTGCCTCTCAGGGGTCCTTTGAGGATGTGGACTGTACTTATCAAAAATCACATGCTCCCCAATCAACATTTTAAAAATAATGCACTGGAATTTCTGTAATGTATTTGCTCATAGAAGAGGTTCAGAACTTGACAATGTGATACTGTTTTATGAGGTTTAATCTGAACTTTGTGAGGGTGGATGCCACACTTGTAATCTCTTTATTCACAGAATTTAGAACAGACCCCAAATGCTTATGGAATGCTAGATGGATCCATGAGTGAAACAAGTTTATGGAATAAGTTAATCACATTTGCTAAGTATAATGCTCTGTATCTTCACTTAGAAGGGAATCTCAGTCCAAGCATCTCAAGGCTCAGGGCCCTTCCAAACATTTATTGTATAGAAAATAATAATTACTTTGGAATTTGACCTCATAGTCAGTTGGCATCATTGCCTTTGCATAAAATGTTAGGTTGAATCCCTTGAGACTTCCAATATCTGATCATTGTTGACCTACAAAACTAGCGGTTTCAAATGAGCACATCTAATACCTATGGAATGGAACTTTGGTTGGAAGCTGAGAATGCAGATGTCAAGAGAAGGATGAACTGCCTCTGTGGCTCTCGCCAAAGCCATGGAACTGTTTCTTTGCTGTATGTTGTGTTCTTCTGTGACTTGTGCACATCTTTCAATTCAGATCCTGAAAGAGAGTGGTAGTGAGTTCATGGATAATCATCTGTGAATCTTAAATTCTTCCAGAGTCCAGCAGGAGGCCCACTAACTGTTGGATGTGGATTGGGATTCACTGAAGCTTAGTACCCCTAAGTGAAGGATGGAGGAGCCGATGCAGAGGGTCTCTCTCTTGTTGTGCTTGGGTGCCCTACCACACAAGTTCTTGCTGTGCACAAATCCTCTGTGTCTTGTTTTGTGGTAACACCTTACTGACCCAGGGCCTCAGGTGATGGGAGTCCTCATTGTGCAGTTAGTTACATGCTCATAAAGGTCTCACAGAGAGGCTGCAACAGGCTACTAGTTGTTAATAACACTTGGTATCATTGTCACCAAGTAAGACCTGACTGGCAGAGAGAGCAGCGATAGCTATTGGAAAATAAAATACTGGGGCTGTGTGTTGGGCTGTTCATTCCAGGGCTTCTCACATTTGAGGTTCTGTGATAGACATCTCATTGGCTGTTACAACTCCATTATAAATGATCCCTTACGAGTGGCCCTCCCCGTAGTGTATGGTGCTTCAGTAGCCCACGTGTCCATATGAGGGAAAGCCATGGCTCCTCAAGCCACACCAGGCTCAGAGATGATGAATTTGAAATACTAAAGTATTCTCCTTTACCCATGAGTTTGCTTGCCTTAGAGCTGGGTTGACCTTTTACCACAAGGCTGGAGAGTGCATATGAGGTGTTGGAAATCCCTGTGCTTCTCCAGGCACCTGATTGTAGCGGACAGCTAACTAGGTGCACTGTTGTTGGAGGCTGAGTACAATACCAGGTTAAGCAAACTTATTTCAGTTTTCCCTAGCACTTTCCCAGTTGAAGAACTTAACAGGTTGTTTCTTTAACAGGCACAGAATACAGATTTTGCTTCGAAATAACATGTTGGGTATTAAAAGCATCACCCCTGCTAATGTGAAGTGGGGTCTACATGCGTTTAGCATGGGGAAGGATATTCCAGGTAGGAGGCAAGAAAACAATTTGGGAATGTTCGTTAACTGAAAAGCTGCAGATTCCACTGGATTGAGATTTTTCCATCTGGCCACACTGGTTAGGAAGCTGTGGTTGGGTGTGAGCTCTGCTGTCAGTTAGGGGTCCCCAACTGTGAGCTGCAGCCCTCGCAATGAGGCCCACCCCAACTCATTAAACCAGAGCAAACTGTACCGAGGGGGCCGCTGTGCGATTTTAATATTTGGTGCATGTGACAGGATCATTTTAGTGATTTGCAGGATTTATCTCCTCTTAAAAGTACTGCCTAAGGCTACTCTAATTGGTAGGAAAGCAAATTCCCTCTTCTCCTCCTGTCAGTCTTTGTTTTATTTACTGAGAACTGCCGAAACCTATTTACACAATAATGAGGATAAATCACCGGGATGCTTTCAACACAAAGAGAAATGTGGCGGAGTTGAAAGCTGTACAATTAAAACAAAATTCCAGATATTCCTGAAGTGGTGTGTGCAGTTAGGGAGAGCAAAATAAAATTAAGACAAATGGTAGGATCGCACCCTGGACCAGCTCAGGAAGCTAATCAGGATCAGAATTCTAGAGATATTTTATGATGGGCAATTTCACTTGAAATGGCAATGAAGTAAATGCCTGTGAGTTACCATCAATATTTGTAATAAAAATAAACAATCATGCATTCCTCTAGCCTGCAAATAAACAGGGTAAGTTTAGGCGTCATAATTATGACATTGCTGGAGTGGTGGTAAGTCATGTGAAAATGTCAGCCGTGTGTTTGTAGCCTCTGGCTTGTTCCCAGCTAAGAGGGCCACAGTCATTTAGATGAGACACTGCAGATGTACTTGACTGTCTGACCTGGAAGGACCCACTTATTTAGATGTCAAGAGTATACTACATTTGAGAATAGTTCTTATCAGAGGGCATGCCACAAAGAGACTCACTGCCAAAAGAATTGTGCATAGAACTGGCCCTTCAACTTATCTTCATAGTTGTTGGGTTGGTGCCTGATTTCATTGGCTCCTTTGTACTTGAACTTGGCACTCATAGGTGTTGGGTAATGAGTGCTTTCGGTGTCTCAAGTCCTGCAGGTTTACACTGGGATTTCAGCAAGTTCAGTCACCCTAATCTGCAGTGGTCACCGGTAGGGTCTCAGTCCCACTCACAGTGACCCTTTTTAAAAGCCCAGCCAGTTTGCCAATTATGTGGATCAAAGAAGTTTGTAAGCTTACTCTCAGGAGCAGTCAGTCACCAACAGGACAACTTGGATCACCCCACATTGTGTACCCCAGGAATGTTCATAAAGGCAAAGCTTGGCCACAGTACAGTGATGTAGTTGGCTGTTTAGGAAATAGGATTTTCTAATGAAAAAGGTTTGAGTTAAACTTCCTGAAAGTGTTACCAAGTGCCCTTTGGTATTGGGCAGTGGGTCCAGAAGGCAGGAGGCGGAGGTCCTAGGCTGGCTCTTGCCACCTCTTGGTCTGACTCTTGCTAGGCCTTCACTGTCCCTGGGTGCTGGACTAGATGACTCCAAGGTCTTTGCCCGTGCTAACTCTTGAAGAATCTGTGACTTTGGGTTTTTTCTCCCCCTCTCCCCTCCCCTCTCCCAACTGCCCCCCACAACTCCCCAAGGTCCATGCCCTACTCTTAGGTTATAAACCAGCTTGTATTTCTCTTTGTATCCTGACAGCTTAGGTGAGGGCTGCTCAGTTATCCTAGAAAAAAATAATTCACATAAGCAGATTTTAGCACATTTACCAGGTCTTTTAACTTCATCTGACACTGTTTGGATGGAAGATGAGAGAAGTATATTTTTATATCCCGAGGGAGTTACTTTATGATGACTCTTTCAAGGTGAATATTGGCATTTATTTAGCCTGAGCGGAAAATAAAAAAGAACATATAGAAGCATGAACATAGAAACACTGGAGTCAGCAAATAGTATTTTATTTTGTTGCTTTGAATTGCTATCCCTCAAACACAGCTAAATCTAAGTTAATTTAAAGTTTCTCTTGAGGAATTCGTATCAAATTAAAGTGTTCTTCTGCTGTGATGACAAGAGCTGGGAACACATCTGAATTTCCTCCAAATTATGGTCTATTTTTACAGTCTCACAAGATTTGCCTTTGTGGACCTTATTCCACTATCTTTGAGAGAAAATTAATTTAACTAATGACAGCTCAGACTAAAACATCAATCAAAAGAAGAGAGAAATAACATGACTATCATTGAAGAGTGTAGAAGCAGAGGCTGGATTCCTGCCTGGAGCGCATCGCCCCTGACTTTCCTGAGAGTGTTCTGCATACAGTGCTGATGCCCCATGATTTCCAGTCCTGCCCCAGGGGCCCAGAGTGTTCTCACCCAAGGAACAGGGTTTTCTTTTCATTCGGGCTCTTGTCCTCCTCAGGGTATGGACTAGCTACCCCAAAGAGCAACTGGGAAATTCATACTTTTCTTTCTGGCTTTCCCTCGCAGGCAGTTGCGGCCTTCACACTGCACATGTGGAAGGTTTTATTTATTTATGTTTTAACCAAATGGTTGGTAGTTCTTTTGGTCTGTTTGAAATTACCCAAGCTGTTCCAGGGCGATGGCCTCTGCCTCTGTGTCCTTCGGCATAATCAATCTCCAGGCAGGGACTTGATGGGAGCAACTTCCTTATGCTCTCAACCATCCAACACACATAATGGGGCTTTGTGGCACTCCGTTGGCATCAAGAAATGCCAGCGGATTGTTTAGAAAATTTAAGACATTACCATTGGCAGTTACCCACGCTGCTTTTGATTTCGTTGAGCGCCACCTTATTGATGTTGACTCCGATTTATGAATGGTGAAGTGGAGGACATTTGCTATCAGAAGCTCACAATGTAGCTCTTAATAAAAGATTAAGCAAGGAAGAGAAGGCAG
>NW_028258320.1:55090000-55097500 GCF_053883595.1 Heterocephalus glaber
TAAATATGGAGGAAAAACACAACCATCATTTTGGTGAAGAACGGCTTTAGGACAAAGACAAAGAATAAAAAATGTCTTTTGTATTTACTTGAAACAAATGAATGGTATCAGGTGAAAAATATCTGTCTGTGCTTGTTCAGATTTAAGGCCTACAAATTTGCACCTTATTCCAATTTCCTGCATGCTCTGGAGGAAGTGCGAATAGCTTATTCAGGGGCAGATTAATGCAAAAGAGCTGAGGGGGGACATAAATCTACAAGTAGTGACTTGTACCATCATGTAGGTGTAATGATTATCAAACTGGAATCAGGGCTCAGAGTATCAGCTTAACACAGAGAAAATTTGCTTGATGGGAGAGTATTAAAGTCATGCTATAATATATCCATATACTGTGACTAAATTTTATAGTTCATGAAGCATATTAGTATTACACTATATCCTGGTACATTCAAAAGGTGATTTCCATTTAGATGCTCATTTTTCATGAAGATAAATATGACATGAATCATAATTTCCCTGAAGTAAATATTACAAATAATAAAATACTCAGGCAAGCAAGTTGAGGAATGACAGTAATGTTTTCCATTTGTATGGTAAGTGGCGAACCTTGTGGCCTATCAAGTAACAAATTGAATGTTTAATCTTTCTCCATGCAGATTGAGGATGGCAAAGTAGCAGCGGTCTCACAACAAATTGAGAGTCCTCTGGTGGCTCGTGGAGTATCAGCTATTCTGCCTTTGGAGGCCAATAGAGGGTGTCAGCAGAGCTTTGTCAAAATACATCACGAGCATGAAGTTGTAAAATTGCAATTTACAACAAAAAGACTTTGGGATAACAGGCAAATCTTAGGCATGCTAAATATATAGCAAATATTTAGAGAGGCTTTGTAAGCAATTTAAATATTGTTAGGGGAAGTTGCTTAGCATCTGTGGGGCATCCCAGAGGTAAAGAAATGTATCCTATCAAATGGTAAATAGTCTATTCCAAATGATAAAAATATTTTTTAGATATTCTCTGATGGAGTTAAACTAATTGGTTGAAGGTGGCTGAAAGCCATATCAAAAATTAGGTTGTGGCTGCTTGCTGAGCCGGTCATGCCCCACACAGAGTTATGCTATTCTCAGTGGCACATTATCTCTGCGGATCCACCCTTGAATTCTGGAGTCCCTCTGGACCCAGGTGTCCTGGCACAGTGAAGGTCTGGGTGGAGGGCATGGAGCCGGCTCATTGTGGAGGTTTGGGATGCTCGGGCCACAGCTCTGGAGCACATGTACCATTCAGCCAGAGGATGTTAAAGGTTCTGTTGTATATTAAGTTGCAGTGTCTGCCTACAAGATGACACCACTAGCATTTTGATTAAGGATTTTATACATGAAAAAATGTTCATTATCTGAGTTCCCAGAGCCCTCCTCGATTGGTTGTCTGCCTGACCTGCAGCTGTGTCTCAGTGTCAGGGTAAGGACTCGGGCATGCAAGTGTGCCCTGTGCTGTTTTCTCTGTTACATGAGCAATTAGTGGGGCTTCTGACTCCCGGGGAGGTCGAGACTCTTTGTAACTGAAAGAAATAGAAGGGCACTTCAGTGGATTTTGCTCCTTTTCCCTTTGATTTCAGCAGAGTTCGGGAATAGTTACTGAGCTGTGGCCCAGGGAAAGTGGGCAGAGGAGCCATCTACATTACTGAGCTACAACAAAGTGCATCCCATCCATGACATAGCCGTGGAAGAAGTTAAGGAACATGGCCTACTTTTTTCCCCCTGCAATTACTCATCTTGGTCACTCTCCTTAACTCTTTTAACATCTGCCTGAATTATAGGGGAGGACATACAGTCATTAAAAAGTGAACAAAAGATTCACCTGCATCTTCACTCTTCAGATGTGTGAAGGGAAAATTTGCGTGGTACTCCGTGGGGATATGTGGCTGGCCATCAGGGCACCTATGAAAACAAGGCTGCAGAGGTCTTAGGGGATGGTGGTGGACAGAGCCCCCTGACACAGAAGCTGGGCTTGGAGGTGGAGCCAGAGAGTAGTCATGGGAGAGACCAGCCCCCAAGAGAGGATTGTCCCACGTCTGCTACAGGCTGAGCTATGTCCTGACCCACAGGCGCCCACTGTCGCATTTGCCGGCTCCCCAGTAAAGAAGCCCTCTAGTGGGCAGGAGTGAGACCGCGCTCTCGTGCCTCCAACTCCAATCTTGCCCCTTTGGCCCCCAAATTCACGGGCCCTCAGCCAAGCAGGAGGGCAATGAAGTGGGGGAACTGGGGCTTCCTTATGGGCTCAAGCATAGCCACGCAAACGGAGAACACATTCCTGTGTTTAGGGGCCATGGTTTTGACGGCAAGCAGAGGGGATTGCCCTGCGTTTTGCAGGAAACCTTTCAAGGCCTTTCAGTGGCAGAGCTGGTGACCCTTCCAGACTTTGCTCCGGGGAAGTTGCACTTGAGAGGAACAAGCCTGCACTCCGGGGGCTGCTGGGGGGAGGCAGGGGCCTTGGCTGACACCTCCTCTGCTGTCATTCCTCTGGCCTACACACTGCCATCTCTACAGACCTGCTGTACTCTGTTTTCACACTGGGGTTTTGATAATTCTCTACCTTTTTTGGTAATTGCAGAATCATAAAATATTTTAATTTCAAGGTTAGCAATTTTCTCTTGCATGCTTAATTTATAATTAGCTGGTTTATAAACCTGTTCTGTGAATATAATTTTACTGTTGCCAAATGTTCTTCATGAATAATTAAGAGCAAATCCCTATTTATCAAATTATTAATATACCTAATAGCCTTGTTTTCATAAACAATGCATTGGAGTTGGATTTAAAGAAAACCTTCTCAGAGGGATCCCGTGTTGGGTTCCCACTGTGATGGGCTCCGCTCTGGTGTCTGCACAGAGGGGTGCTTGTGCTGTGTTGATGTCATGGCCCCGGCCTTCTTTCCTCCACAAAAGCACAGGTATCAGTAGCTGGACAAACACAATGGCCATTCACCAGCAGGCCTGGGCCTCCAAGACCTGGTGAACAATGTTATTATTTGTTCTAGCAATTCACCAGGAGCATTTTTGGAGGAAATGTAACAGGTGAAACCATCCTTTAAGCCTTTAAAGATCTCTTTAACTCTATCCCCAACCATCTGAAGCACACCAGTTTTCAAAGTGAGGGAAATTTTATGTGTGGCTTTGGCCCTATGGGAGCAGGCCACAGTCTTGGCCCCTCAGTCCTCAGGGGACCAGGACCAAGTAAGATTCAAGTCCAGGGGACAGAGGGGAAGCACATGCTGAGAGGAAGGTGAAAAGTCACACTGAGGGTGTGAGACTCATGCACGTTGCTCCTTCTAAGCTCTCAGAAATTTCATTTGGGACAGCAAAACTGTTCTCTTTCATTTGGGACAGAACTAGACTTCAAATCGTTTCCTCACGAAGAGGAGGTTCTCAGCTCGCACCTAGCGTTAGTTTGAATAGTTGGAGCAAGAAAGCAACCCACCATGCCATTTCAGAACACTGAAAGCCACACTTGTGGGTGTGCCAGCAGAGTGCTCGTGGCGTGGGCTGGACTCAGAGCTTTCCCACCAGGCGTGTTAGATACCAAGCATCAATCCAGGGCATGGGGCAGGCAAGCCAGCAGGCTGGCCTGTTTTGTGTTTGCTTATTACCATTCGCCAGGTTTATAGTCAACACTCTGAAAGGAGATAAGGGCCTCGGCTTCTCTCTTCTTGGGGCTGGCATGTATGAGCCCACTCGCCATGTGTGACTCCATGTGTATGATTCATTCCAGAGCAGTTTTAGTCCTCATAAAATATTCATTTTGGTTGTGCAGGGCCCTGTAATTGCCATCTCTCACCCTGAATTATTTATACCTTGCACAGACTGACAAAGCTTTGCCATGCGGCCCTGGATGAATCAGAAACACGGATCTTTGCTGCCAACTGCATTATAGTTTCACAAAATATGGCCCCAACGTCATTCTGGGCTGCCTCATCTCTAAATCCAGCTTTTCTTGATTTGACATTTTCTTTACTCTTCCATTGTCTTAGTCAGGCAGAAAGGTTGCCTCTTAACTCTAAGCAGCAACCTTCTTGCTTGCATTATAGCCGCTGTGCTTGAGAGAACTAATGTATCTTTATTGCCCTTACTTTTTTATGCTCGGTAACAAGACAGCGCCCAGGCTCACTTTAGAGCCATATATTATACATTAGCGATAAAATGATGCAAATAGTCCTGAATACTCTTCAAACAGATAGTGGAGATCAGCCTGGATCAGGCTGCTTGTCACAAAAACAGAAAATAAAAAGTGACATGCGAAGTTGGGCCTAGTGGTCTGCTCCCCAGCTGTGGGCTGCAGCAGGCCCGGGACTGAGGATCCCAGGTGGGACTGGTGACTTGTATGGGCTTCTTTGTGGGCTGAAGAAGCACTCTGAGCTCCCTGCTCTCAGCATCCTAAATGCATCTATTCACCACCCACCTCTTCCCGGGCCTGTGCTTACCCTGACGTCTCCATGTTGCAGCCAGGCCCTGACTGGTATTTCCTTGTATGTTTGCATTCTGGCTCAGAGCTCCTTCATCAGGGGACTTCAGCATGCGTCTGACTGTCTCTGTGTCTCACAGTCACTTTCTGCACCCTGCACCACAGGAGGTGAGGAGTTAGAAAGGATACTGGAGTCATGTCTAAAGATTTGGGAAAGCTGTAGTCATGTGAATCAGATGCTGGCAGAGTGGAGCTGAGTGCCCCCACCCCCACCCCAGCCCTCCTAAAACTCAAAAAGATAGTGACCTAGTCAGCTTTGAATACCAGTGGCTCTTGTTTCTAAGCAGAGACAATCATGACCTGCAAAACATTCCAGTGAAACATTCCTAGTACCACAGGGTCGCAGAGAAGAAGAATCTGTGAGACAGTCCAACCCAGAGCTGCACAGTGTCATGGGGAGCTGAGCAGGGTTTACTGTGATTTTAACACCTTGGTCCTTCCCTGAGCCACAGAAAGGGATTAATTTATAGCTCCTGGCTCATCAACAAAGGGAGGTGAAGAGAGAGGGCTCGGTGCTGTTCCAAGTAATGGATGACCTGTACACACATTTCTCTTGTATATGTTGACACGCAGGAGTAATGAAGTTAAGGCTTTGCGCACATGTGCCCCTCATTAAGCTGCATTACCTGCATTAAAACTAATAATTGCCACTCAGAGCTGTGCTCCCATTAATCATTTATAATGTTTTAATAAGTTTTTAATCAGGACCTAAAAGGCTAGAGAGCCAGCATAGGCAGGTTCGACCCTGGTATCCTCCATGCATGCACAGGCTTGATTTAAAATGTGATTTTTTTAAATTAATAATTCAGCCTATGAAGAGGATAGTTCTTAATTAAGCAAGCTGGCATGGATGGGGGAAAATGTACATCGGAGCAGGAAAAGATTAACAAGATCTTTCCCACTTGGAGGTTGGGGGAAGAAATGAAAACAAAAACACCCAGCCTCACATTGGTTTTGAGAATGAGATCCGTGGCCAGGCAAAATCAGGATGTTGTAGACAAGTGTTGCCGTTATCTTCGGATCCCTAAAAACACACATGTGGATGGTGGGAGAGGTTTGAAACCCTGAGTTGGGATAAGCACAGGCGCTTAATCTCTGTGTAACCTGTAAAGTCTCCCATGGAGCTGGCAACAAGTCAGGGGGTGCATCTGATGTGAGCCAAGTGATGCTGGCATTTTTCTTAAATAAGGAGCTTCGTGATCAGAGCTGGCAAATAGAGCAGTGTCCAGAGGGAGTGAGGAAGCTGTTTTAATGAGCCCGCAGCGAAAGACAAAATACAGACTGATTGACAGGGCTAGTGATCTGCTGGGGAAATAATGTCAATGCTGCATCGCCCATTAGAAATAGAGAAATAGGTAAAGGGGGAAAAGAAAGATAGGCACTTGAAACAGGAACCCCAGTGTAAATATAGTGCACTTCACATTTCTTTTGTGTTGTGCAGTTGACTTCTTTTTAAACAGATAACCTTATCAAAACTATCACGAAATATCAGGAACTGTTACAGAAAACACTAACTAGAATGCTGACAGCTAGCCGAGGAGGGCAGCCAACAGCACATAACTCTGAGATACATTTGCTTTTAGAGTGTCTACCTGGATTGTACTTATCTGAACACATTAAAACCACGCGGAAAAGTTTAATGCAAGTCACACAAATTCCTCCAAACGGAGCACTTGGCAAGGGATCTGTTATGGAAGTGGATATCGAGCTGGCCGGCAAAGCCATTAAATCCCATCAGATCTCTTTGGCATCATTTTAATGAGAATCATTGCAAAAGTACAAGATCATGGTATCTATAAGTGCCTCTTGACAGCTGCTGCTGAAATTGTGATGAAAAGAAAAACCATTATAGCAGAAATTTAGCGATAAGGCTCTTTGGAGGGATGGTGGGGCCTAGTGTGGCTCTAGACTGCGAGGGGTTAATTTTCTAAACCTAATAATGTTCGATAGTGAGGTATTTGTCAGGAGATAAAGAAGTGATAGAATCTGGGAAGTGGGTCCCTTGGCGATTGTAGTACAAATATTGTTAATGCGGTGTGGTTACTACAGCGAAGGGAAGTAAAATAGCTTGAGTCCACTAGAGACGGGCTGTGCTACACGAGAGCAAGAATCCCCAGACAAAGGCCAGTAATTGTTGAACTGCGAGTCAAGCCATGGATATTTCCAAATCCTTATACATCTACATTTACATGTAGGATATCATGCGTGCTGGGGGAACTCTTCCCTTGGAGACCAGGTCCTCCCAGGCGGGCAGTTAGGCCACCCCGACCTCTTGCCTGGGGAGGGAGGCCCCCGACTAAGGACATCTGGCACAGCTGTAAAACTCAGCGCTGTGGCCCTCTGCCCTCTTTATCATGACGTCATGCAGGCACTACAAGTCTACGAGACCCATAACTTGAAATGTACAAGAATTTAATAAGTCTGGTGTTAAAGCAATTTGTCATGCCATATTTGAAGAATAAATCAGACTAATGGAGCAGATTTTTCCTCCCGAATGGCATTAAAGAACGTGAGCCCAGTCATCGCTAATGGCAGGAGTGAGAGAAAAAGAGAGGCCTGACATTAAGACCCTTGCATTTTGGAAATCCGATACATATTGACCTGTGTACTATCTTAGTGCACAGATCTGATGTCAGCAGAATGTAGTCGTGTATAGGAACTGCTCATTACAGGTTTTGTGAGGGAAGCACATTGTCTCTGAAGTGCCCGGACCTGATCGGCTAGAATTGCTCAGTAATCAATACTCTAGCAACTGATGGCCGGGTGTGCACACACCACAGCTGTGGCCACTGCTTTCAGGGACTTCCCAGTAATTAGCAGGGACCTCGAGGATCACTCCATGGCCACTGTCTTATCAGTCAGGGAAAAGTCTCTTAAAGGCTTTATCTTTTAATTTGACTCTTAACTATTTCATTTCAATAGCACAGTAAGGGCTGCAGCCACTCACACCTGAGAGCCCTGGGCATTCATACTCTTGCTCTTGCGT
>NW_028258320.1:55100000-55107500 GCF_053883595.1 Heterocephalus glaber
ATTTCAAGCTTGATTTACTCTGGTACCTACTGTGAAAGATGATGACTCTTTAGGGAAATAAAGACGGGGTCAGGGAATTAGTGCACATAATGGTCATTTTGATGTCGGGCCAGCAGATGCAAGGGGAAACACACTGTACACAATTAAGCATAATGTACTAATGACAGGTTAGAATTTTTATCACCTCTTTGCGATCGAGCAGCAAATCCATGTTTAGCAGTAATAAAGAGTTTATTGGTGCTAAAGCCAAAGATTTTCTGACATAGGAAGGATTTTTCCTTTCATAACAAGAGTATTAAATCCTTTGTGTACCAGACTCTGGAAGTGAGATATGTAAAATGGTTGTCAGATATTTCTTAGGAAAAAGCCAATTAAAGGGTAATTGAGTAAAGGATGAGAATTACCATTTGACTTCACATGTCGGGCATTCAATTTTCTCACCCTGTCCCCAAACAGTGCAACAGTGCATCTCACTGAGCACTTCCTAGTGGAAAGTGAGTGTTTGCTCCCTACGTAATTGTGCGCAGTGTTAGCAGCCACTCAGCGGCTCTGCTGTGCCTTCCACCTGTGAAGGCTTAATTGAATTCTTGAGTTAAACAGAACCAAAAGGAGGGTAAAAGAAATCAGCGCCAAGTTCCCCTTTCCCTCCATGGAGGCTTCCTCTCTGTCCTTGAAGAGATCTCAGTACCCTGGTGAGAAGTTAGTTGAATGCTGTGCTTTCCTTTATTTGTGTCATTGGGACCTGAGTCCTTAAAAAGGCTCCCGCTCTCCAGGGTGTTCACGTCAGATCTTTCTCAAGTACTTATACTGCCTTTAGACACTCTGGATAGAAACACAAACTGTCACTGCCACATCCAAATGGGGGGAACAAAGAATATGAACATGTATTTGGGTGTGTGCGTCTGCTCCTGCTTCAGTGTACCCCACAGGTCCTCAGTATGCTTTCAGGCTCCAGCACCCAACTTTGTTCTGCTGATCTCTGAGATGACCATAGTCAAGGCCCCAAAATGCCAAGTCCAGCTCCTCATGGCAATGCAGGGGCCATCACAAGGATAATTTGTATCTTCAAAACCTGCTCTGTTCTCTTGGAGGTAAAAGAATGAACTAGCTAAAAAGACATTAAGGAATTTAAAGCAGTCTTCTCTGGATGAGGGAAAAAAAATCTTTCATTTCACAAAAAGCCTCCCACCATTGGCTCCATGCAGGTACCTTTGCAGATGAGCAGCTTCTCGGGCCAGTGCCTGCTCAGAAGATTAGCTGGGTGGTAATGTGGGGCATAATTGCACCGTGTGGCTGTCCCCCAAGTGAAAACCTAATTGCCTGACAGGACGATAACTTTGTGGCGCCCTCACCTTGTTAGGCCCTTTCTGATGCAGTTCAAATGCAGTGTGGCCGCAGGTGCGCCTAATTTACCTCGCTGCAGAACGTGTGGAGTTTAATTGCACACTGGTTGTTAGGAAAAATTGGTGGGTGGAATATCAAGTGACTTGCTGTAGCTGATGGCAGATGGTGTTAAGAGGCATTGTGAGCTAAGTGTATAGGTGAGGTGAGTTAATAAAAGATGTAAATTCTGGCCTAAAAGAGTGAGGCCTTGTGGTATGTAAGAAAATTTAATTAAATAGCCACCATCCTTTCTTCCATCAATTGGATTTTCTTTTGCCATGGTGGAGAGTTTTCCTGGATATGTGGGCAGTGCTGTTAAAGAAATGAGTCTTAGTCTATGGAGTCTTTTTATTTCTTGATATTGTAATGGCCAGAGAGGAACCTTGAACATGAAAGACTGAATTCAAGGAAATCGTGTGAAACTTCATAAAACATTCATCAGCATCAAGTAGGACAGATGATATTTTGGGAGAAAGCAGTTTTGTGCATAAACTTGCTGGATGTTTAAACATCCAAGGAGGATAAATGTTAGCGGAGAGTGCACTCTGGTTCACAGTGGATGGGGCCTTTGCAAGTGGAGGCAGAGGTTGTATGGGGACCAGACCCCCTGTCTTCCCTGTGGGTGGTGTCACAGCCAGGCTGCCCAGCATCAGTTCAGTCTAACCCAGTGCGTCTACATTTGTCACTGAACGTGTAGGAGCAGGGAAGATAGCATGATTGCATTTTCATCACAGCATCTCAGTGCCCTGCCAGGACTCCTGAATCTCCCTGCCACAGAACACAAAGGCAGGGCAGGAGAATGGCACAAGCTCTTGAGTTTGGCCTTATCACTCCCACTGGGGATGTGGCTGCTGCCCTCCAGCCCTCCTTGAGCAGGGGTTTTCATGACCACACCAAGAATTGTTAGCTATGCCCTTGAGAACACAGAGACTATTCCCGGAAATCATCGTAGCTCTAAAATTATTTTCCTAAGAGTTATGTGTACCATAATTTAAAAAATGTCTTTAAAAGTGTGTTTGCTCAGGCAGGGCTATCCACTGGAGTTGGAATTGCCAAAATGTAGCATAACTAGTGAAGTTGTTTATAAATTTCAGATAAACAACAGTTTTTTAGTGTAGGTGTGCTTTGGGATATACCTCCACTAAAATTCAAATTTAACCAGGCAAGCTGCGTTTTTATTGGCTGAAGTTGGCAGTCCTATCTGGGGCGAATGTTTCCCCAATGGTTAATAGTCAATTGTGCAAAAATCCAGATATGGAGTGGCCAATCCAGAAGTCACAGTTGTTATTATTAAGCTTGGGAATCTGTGGTGTAAGATGAATGCAAGTTGCTAGTCTCACACTTAGAGCTACTTTACACCTGTGGTTGGATGGGGCCCCTGGCCACCTACTTGTTCTGCTCTGTCTCTCAATGTCGCGCCCTACAAGGCAGCCAGCCACAAATGTTCAGTAGTTTCCACTTTTCCCATGTATTTTTCCAAAAGTTTGTATTGCTTATCTGATAACCTAACTATCTGTTTTGTGTTTTTGTAGATTCTTCCTAAAGTTTTTCCTCAAGTGCAATCAAAACTGCCTGAAGAATGCAGGCAACCCTCGGGATATGCGGAGGTTCCAGGTATGCACCGCAAACACACATGGAGCCTTCCTGACTGCTCATACAGGATTTAAACTCTGATTTTGCAGTTGTTCAGAAACCAACCTGTGGTTCTCCAAGGGCTAGTACCAAGCCAGACTTGGCTCATTTGATAAAATATTTTAAAAAGAATGATTTTGAAATGATCTGGTATCTGTAGGACGCCGGATTCATTGAGTCCAGTCTTGGCCCACAACAACCTGAAGTCACTTCTGGAAATATGGCCATGCCTAAGATCTTTTAGGGATTGATGGGTGGGTGATTCATTTGCAGTGAGGGGAAAAACATAGTGCAACCTTTAAGGTATACTCAAAGTCGTGGGTCTTCCTTATAAAGGGGTCTACATCTGTTCAGTACAGTCCTCTGCAGATTGTAGAACACTTTTCTAGCTTCCCTTCCTCCTCCTGTGGTTCACTGTGTTCTAACTTCCTCAGTTCCATGCCTCGCTACTAATATGCTCCCTGATTACCTTGGAGGATTTTGTCTACAGGAGGAAAGGGTACTGGTTGGGTTATAAAAGTATTCATATTTTTCTTGCCTTTTTGAATGATCAGGAGGCTATATTAGGGTAAAGGTACCCTGCGCCTGTGATGAATTATTATTGTGCTGATTTTAATTGTAAAAATATTCTGGGCTGGAATACAGAATTGCTGCTAGTACCCACCAACCAGAAAGAACTGAACAGCTAATAGATATTAGGTAGAATGAGTCACTGGGTGCTTCTTATTTGGGATGTAGACTATTTTTCCATAAAAAGCTCAAAGTATTTCTAGGAATTTCATGTATGCTACAGTCATTTAAGGAAGTACATGATACCCCTCTCCATGCCTGTCCAGCCGATCACGGAAGGCAGGCCCCTTGGGCTTACTCATAGTGGTTCCAGTAGCTGGTAACAATGTTTCTTGCAAACTGTTGTGCCTACTTCCATTTTTCATGCACAAGGCTCCATGGAACACAGGTGCTATTGATCCATTTAAACAGAGTGGAGGCCACACTGGGTTGAGTGGCCGTGTCCTCTTTGTCTTGCTCATGACGGAGTCCAGTGTCAGTCACAGTGATCTCATGGTTGACCGTGTCGTAGAAGGACCTCCTCTGGTCTCTTTAGCTAATCTCCCTGCCTCTCAGAAGGTTTAATTGGCTTTAGGACTGTGTTAGGGCTTACATGATATTTTAACTGGTTTCACAACTTCAGCACCTTCCTGTGGGGGCACTGCATGGCTGGGCCCAAGCAGAAACAAAACAGTGTGTCTGCTTTCTCTTCTGAACAACACTCTGTTTCCCTGGCGACTGACCTATATATAGATGATGGAGCAAACTCAGTGTCCTTTTTTTATTTTTATTTTTACTGTTTCTGGTTTCTGTAACATATAACATATGTTATATGTTTCTGTAACATATGTAACATAAGTCTAGGAACTTAAGAAAGGTCAAATCTGTGCCCCAGTATCAGTCAGGTATCTGTGTCCTACCCAGGTGATGTTCCTGGAGTTCCATCAGTGCCCAGGGAGGGGCCTGCAGGTGGAGCCCAGGAGGGGACTCTGCCAGGCAGAGGTTGCCAAGCATGAGTGGCACCATGGTGGCACTGGGGCCACCTCCTGCCAGTGCTCTAGCGGGTGATGCCAGTGTGTGGCAGTCAGAAGAGGACCTGAGATCTGAGATTCGAGCCAGTTGCAATAGCTACATAGCATTTTGAGGGTCACACAGCCTGATATTGTCTAGATCTCTGCAATCCTGGCACAGCCAAAGGGGAGACCATGTCAAGAACAGTGCCCCTGAGGGAGCTTGGGGCATACAGTGGCCAACCATGGGGCCTGAAATTTTTAAAAAGTTATTCTCATATGTATATATTCATACATGACTGTGTAGCTTTGGTTTCTCTTTAAATTCTTAAACTATTATTTACTTGTGTGACTTTAATTTCTATTCATTAATTTTAAAAATTAGTTTTTATTTTGTTAATAGACTTTCTTGTTTTCTCAGAGCAGTTTTTATTTAAAAAAAAACTGCACCCAGGTATGGTAGTGCACACCTGAAATCCCAGCTACTCAGGAGGCTGAGGCAGGAGGATTTCAAGTTTAAGGAAAGCCTGAGCAAAGGCTAGGGTGTGGTTCAGTGGTAGAGTGCTTGCCTAACATACATGAGGCCTTGGGTTCAATCCAGTACTAATGAAAAAAAAGTCTGCAGAAAGTTTGGAGACCTCCCTGAAACCCCTGGAGAGCCCTCCCCTCAGTTGCCCTGATTACTAACGTCTTCGGTACAGTGCATTCATTGCATCTGGTGAGCCGACGCTGATAGGTTTTACTAAGGACTGCTGTAGTCTTGGCTTTTCACGGTCCTTTATACCTGGCACTCCCCACCCACCACCTCCCACTACACAGCTCTCTAGGGTGTTGTGACCCCCAAGACCTGCCAACCCTACCCTAACTGTGACAGTGAGCCAGACTTCTTCCTGCCAAATCCAGCCTCAAGCTCCAGGAATCCTGCTGCAAGCCCCAGGTTAAACCTGGGCTCAGGTTTTAGCTACTCTGCAGAAGTAATGTACTACACAGACCTACCTCTCTCAAAGGAGAAAGTCAAGGCCGGGTTGTACTTTGCTGTTTCCTGGGTCCATTGAAGAGCACCATTTCTGGAATGCTTGTTACAAGTCCACCAGAGAAAATAGGTGTACATTGCACCAGCAAGGCTTTCTTTGTGCGGTTCTTTTTCTTCCTCTCCCACGAGTTGAGAGTCTAAAGAAGGCCTGATCTGTCTCTCCTCTGGTCCCCCTCTGAGTCTGGATTTATGACTGGGAGCCACTCACTCCCAACAGAAAGGACTTTGCCTTGGCATCCTGGGCCTTTGCCATCCTTCCCAACTGAACTGAGAAAGGATACTTTTCCCAGTTGATTGAAAGCACTTCCACTATTCAAATGCAACTCCATCTTTTCAGATGAAAAAAGTTCATTACCAGACATTAAATGTAATTGTAAAATTGACCCAGGGATCATTTGCTGATAAAATGTTAGTAAGAGGAGTGGTCCTGAGTTATGAAGCCTTTTTTGGGCAACTCTGAATCCTCACAACTCTTCAAGGGAGGCTACTCTCAAGTGAACTAATTTAAATTAGATAAACTATCTAATCAATATGTGAATAGATCAATCAAAACAGCAGCTTTAGAATGAGTGGCTAGAGGGGTGTTTCTGAAACTAATGGCTAGAAGAATATTTCTCTGAATTGAATTCACTTGTTAGCATAATAAGAGATTAAACCTTAATTAGTGGAACAGGTTTTATAAAAGAAGCAATTTTGAGTCAAAACAAAACAAACCACCCCCATTAGCCAAAAAAGCTGTGAATGCACATCAATCAGTGGAGCATTTCCAGAACAGTGAAGTTTCCTTGTGCTCTGCAGCACTTGAGCTGGCTTTTGGCTTTTATTCTGCCTAACGGTTCTGTGCTTTTTGTTGCCAACTCCATTTTCACATCCACTTTATCTTCGCAGGTTGTTGTATCGACAACAGTCAACGTGGACGGCCACGTGCTGGCTGTGTCCGACAACATGTTTGTGCACAACAATTCCAAACACGGGAGGCGGGCCCGCCGCCTAGACCCGTCAGAAGGTACGGCCCCTTCTTATCTGGAAAATGGTAGGCACATGTTACATGTATTTTTTTTTTTTAATTTGCAATGCTTTTTTTTCTTTGCACCATCCTTTATGTTGCTTCACATGGAGTTGCTCTCATCAGGCTGCACATTCTTTCAGACCTCCCAGCAGGACAGGGCAAGGGCTTTCCCCATGGTGGAGAGAGGTCAGCCTTGCTGATGTCCTCTTCCCCCCTCTCCTTATTGGCTAAATCAGCCTTCCCGTTCACCTCACCTGCCATAACTGTCACGTTACTGGTTTATTTCTAAGCTTTCTTTTGCTTACAGCTTTTATAGCAATTTTAATTTATTTGGTTTTATTTTGGCTTGTTGGAAGCTCCCATCCAGAAACTCATCCCCAGAAACCTTGCACATGCTTCAGTGAGTGTTTACATCCTAATTCAGTCAGCTCAGAAGCAACCATGAGGGCTATTTCATGTCCTCACCCTTCCTGGATGGATGGAGCATGTGTGCGTGTGTGCACATATTTGTGTATATGTGATTGGGGGCAGGGTGGAGGTAGTGAGGAAGAAAAACACCATAAATTTTTTTTTTAATCAAATGACTTCAAGTAACAGACTTCTTGCTTTGCTTGTTAGAAGAATTTCCGTAAGAGTGGTAGGTAGGGAGATACTTGGACATTGAGTCAGAATGCAGAAACACTCAGACATGATGGGCCTTATACGAAACCCCTCCATCATCCCTTAGTTTCCTTCTTATGTGTAGTACCTACAACTTACCTGTGAAGTCAGACCCATTTCCCCTTTCAAGCATCTCAAAGTAATCATGAGATTCTGACCAGAGGAAGCAACTTTTTAAAAAAGTGAATTGCAAACGTAACAGCTTGATTAAATCCTTTCATCAA
>NW_028258320.1:55112500-55125000 GCF_053883595.1 Heterocephalus glaber
ACCCTGGAACAATTAGTGCTAGCATTACTAGAAGCAGGTTTAAGGAGACATATGGTGGCAATTTTCATATGAATGATGCCCTGTGGCCTTTCCTGCAAACTAAAACCCAGGATCATTTGCAGATATTTTTCTTAAAGAACTGTAGGCCCCGAGTCTCTGGGTGATGGCTCGGAGGGAGCATTCCAAGACGATGGTCCAATTTGTGCTCATTTTGGTAATTATATCCAACTGTCAAGTGTCCGCCTCTCAGGGCCAGTGCCGCTGAGCGCCTATTCATGTGTGGTTTCTGTAGCTGATAACTCCCCACGCCATCCGAGTGCAGACCCCGCCGCGACACATCCCTGGAGTTGTTGAAGTCACCCTCTCGTACAAGTCCAAGCAGTTCTGCAAAGGCGCTCCTGGGCGCTTCGTCTACACCGGTGAGTGTGTGTTTCTAGCTTCTATAAGATAGAGGTGGGGAGAAGCATAGGTTAGGAGATGCTCAGCAGAGCATCTTGGGGCTGCACAGGTAGGCACAACGGTCTGCAGGAGGGTGGGCGAAGCTCTGTGGGCCTGTGGTTGAGTTTGGCCAGGTGCCCGTTTTTCATGTTTTTATCCAGGATGGCACGTTACTGTGGATGGACACAGCCCTTGCAGCCACGTGACCTTGGTACCTCCACTTCTGTGCGTGGGCCTCTGCTGTCTCACCTAAAAGACAAAGTTGTGGGGATAGTTGTTAGAAGCAGTAGCAACCTCCAGCTTTCATCAGAGCCACTGCCTGTGTGCCCAAGCTGTATGCAGGGGCCCTCTGTGCCCGCCTTGTCACTCTGGCCTCTGCCCTGTGCTGTTACTACCATTCAGTTGCATAAGCTGAGTCTCAGAGAGGAGAAATCATGGCCTGTCACATACCCAGTAAGCAAGAGGCCTCCATTACAAGCCAGGTCACTGTGTTCCAACCTGCGGTCTTAAACTCTGTAGGGGTACTAGTGCTTCTTAAAGGAGGCTCATATTCCTTGAGTACAAGACAAGCTCAGGTCAGCAGAAAGGGATGTCATGCAGTTCTCCATGCTCATTATCTTAAAATTGTTTTAAACAATGTTTTGCTCATATAAGTGCTTAATTACGATTTGTTTGAAATTACTATTGAAAAGTGTCATATAGTTCACCTTAAGGCATGTTTGCGTTTGGGTTTCTAAGCTTTTTTTTTTTTTGTACTGGGGATTGAACTTGGGTCCTTGCACTTACAAGGCAGCCGGTGGAACTGCTGACCTAAATCCCCAGCCCTTGGGTTTCTAATCTTAGCTCCACAAGCTGTAAGGTTTCAGGAAAGTTTTTGACACTGGACAACACCTGCTAAAATCCAGTAAGGGTGGAAGGGCTGAGCGCTTGGATATTCGTAGCCTTGAGGTGCTTGTGCAGTGGATAGATGACCATGTCTAGTGTTCTGGGGCAGCTCCAGGGTCCACATCAGGAGCCATTGGACTTGACTCCTGCTCTGTCACCACCTTAAAGTGCCCTGGAGGTGGGGAATCCACTGGGGTACCATCTCCTCTTCTGCCCAACAAGCAGGGGATGCTGGGTCCCCTTCCCCTTTTTGGTTCAGGGAGCTCATGGAGGTTAATCAGCAGTGAGGTCACTCAGTGCATGACAGGTAAAATGTAAACTTCCTCATGCCCCACTCCCCAGTAGGTTCACCATCATCAGGGTTGTGCCTGGATTGGGTCCTCAGAGGTACCTGTTGCCTGACAGCTCAGCACCCACACATAATCAAGGTGGGAGAGAGATACTGTCCTAGGCCAGAGGTCACTGTGTTTGGGATCAGCCCACAGAGGACCAGGAGCCCAGAATTGCTGAGGGACCCCAGGGCAAACAGGTGTTGGAGCAAGCTGTTGGGTTTCACATCCCTTGCCTACTTTTGGCTTTACTATGGTGTACTTGTATCACCATTCTATTTTTCGTTTTCAGTATGTTATTCAATACACGACACGAGCTAGTTAGTGCAGTTATAAAACAGGCTTTGTGGTAGATGCAAGTTTTCTGAGTACATTTAAGGTAGCTTAGGTTAAACTATGATATTTGGTGGGTTAGGTCTATTAAATTTATATTTGACTTACGATATCTGTAACTTCAGTGGGTAGAGTGGTGCATGCCTGTAATCCCAGCACTGAAGAGGCTGAGGCAGGAGGGTCACAAGTTTGAGGCCAACCAAGCTACATGGTGAGACTCTTATCTCAAAAATGGATGAATGAATGAATAATATTTTCAGCTTATAATGGGCTTGTCAAGATGTAACCCCATAGTAAGCTGAGGAGTATCTATACCCCAGCAAGTAAGCGCTTCTGCTGTGCAGGCAAGGGCAACTATTGTAGGTACTAAGTCCCTGGGAGAAGTAATAAATGAGAATTCCGCTTTGGTCTTGGTAGGGTCTCCTGGCTCCTTTCCCAAAGTGCCATTTGCATGTGTGAGCAGTGGTAACTCCTATGCACATAGTCTCATAGTCTGCCTGTTTTCCCACAGTAACTGTTGGTGTGGGGACCATTTGAGTCTCTGGCCATGATCTTTAGGCTGTGACAACCGCAGGAGCTATGTGAAGACCCAGGCTGTGCAGCCAGTCCAGCCCTGTGCTCTTGGGACCTTGGGACCTGGCCCTGTGTTTTCTGACTCCTTTGAGTCCCAGTTTCTTCTCTGCTCTGCCTTAGGGGGTTGTGGTGAGGACCAGGGGGTAATTTATACACTCTCACACATGGCAGTAAATAGTACTTCCTGCAAAAAGTTATTGGTATTGAAGTTCTACTGGGGTATGTGGGAAACCTGCCCAAGTTGTGAGCTCCTTAGAGTGGACACATTGATTACTATTCCTGAGCCACAATCTGTGCTACATCAAACACCTGTCAGGGGGCGGGTGTTGTGTGTGAGTTCCTGTGTCACCCATATGACCTGAGTTTGGCTGGCGGCATCACAGTGAGGACATGTCCCTGTGTGCCTTGTCCTGCACAAGAGTACCATTTGCTCTCACATCAACCGTTGGAGTGTGTGTGTGGGGTGTGTGTGTGTGTGGGGTGTGTGTGTGTGTGGGGTGTGTGTGTGTACTGGGGATTGAGCCCAGGAACTTTGCGCTGAGCTACATCCCAAGTCCTCTTTGTTTTAAATTTTGAGTCAGAGTCTCACTAAATTGCCCAGACTAGATTCCAACTTGCATTCTTCCTGCCTCGGCCTCCTAGAGTGATGGATTACAGACCCTCCTGGATTCTTTAAGGGATGCCCTCAGCAGGTCCTTTTCTGAGTTACTGTATCCATGGGCTTTTTGGTGGGGCAGTCTGTCCAGCTGTTTCAGGAGTGGAGACTTTGGTTTTTAGAAGAGATATGATAGGGAGGTCCAGGTCCCTTCCTTCCCTCCTTTGCCTGTCCTCTGCTGAGCATTCTGTTCTGAGTGCTGCAGGGAATGACCCTGGGCTGAACACTTATAAACAGATGCAGGTATGCAGGAGAATAGATGAGCCTGGTAGGAGTTGCTACCTGTTACTGGCTGGCAGATAGCACATATCTGTGGTCCCAGTTTATAGCTTCCTTGGGCAGTAGGTGGAGAAAGGCAGCTCTTTCTGCAGGCCCTTGTCTCCAGGTGTCTGAGGTGTCCTTCACCACCTCCAAGGGAGCTATTTCTAGCCACACCAGCATGTCCAGAGTCCCACCTTCCATTTCTGCATGGCCATCATGTCCATTCTTGGGGAGATTGGGCTTTTTGGGTCACAAGTCCAGGATCCCAGTGCACAGAGCTCAGGGGTTTTCTCCATTGACATTCTCCAGTGCATGGCACTTTTGGTGCAGCCATGCAGCAGTTCAGCCTTTCCTAGCTGGAAGTTAATTTATTTTGCCCCACCCCACCCCCATCATTAACAAGAATATACATTTCAAACGATGTGTAAAGGATATGGGGCTCTACACTCCGAAGGAGCAGAGGAAAGGTGGGTCATACCCTGTCTGACCTGGAAGCTTCTGTCTGATTTGCATTGCCCCCAAATTGATGGGGACAATGAGGTAATCACCGGGAATTGCACTCCCTGCTGAAAACTGAGCCAGCCCCAATGGATGTTACGACATGGGCACCGTCCCCTGGGCATCTGGTTCCCATCAGTGTCCCTGGGCCCGGGAGGCTGCCAGGACACCCTCACATTTTACCTTCCCAGCGTGAGGCCAGCCATGGGGCAGCCAGGCTGCCGGATAATGAACCTGTGCTCAGAGAAGGGGCTACTGATAGCCTACCAGAGCTGGGAGGGACTTGCAAAAGGCCTCAATGATCTGTTCACCATGACCTGAGAAACAGGAGATTTTTCAGAACCAGACTCTACTAGTCAACCCAGAGTGGGCATACTCAGCCTCTCCCACAAGGGAAGAGGAAGGCAGGCCAAGCCCCATCCATCCAGCCCCTTTGCTGGCTGCTTTCAACTACTCTCAAGTCGCAATTACCTCGGGAGGCTGTGGCAGTTCAGTTGATTAGCACGGTGAATTAAAAGAAGGAGTCACAAATGACATGTCCAGCGCTTCCATACTAGTTCTCTGTATTCCCAGTGTGCCTCACCCCTGTTGTAAGAAGGTCAAAAATTAGAGAGAGAGAACAATTTTCAAATGGCTAGCACTTAGGAGCAGAATTAACAATCACTGTGTATGTAATTGCCAGTTAATAGTAAATTGCCTCCTAGACTGTAAAATGCAATATAAACTGGTGGGCACCTAAAATTAAATTAATGAGATATTTGTTGCATTTAAAAGTGAATAGTGCAAATTAATAACTGAGTGCAGTGCTTGTTTTAATATTTGTCTAATAGCATACCATTTTCTTGTTTAATAATAATTAAAATAGTCTTGGAATATCCTACCTGAGAAACTCACAGTGTATGCAAATAGAGCTGTTTTGCATTCATAATTTCACTAGTATAAACACATCAAATTGTTAAGAGTAATAAAAGGAATTATTTTTTAATTAGAATAGAAGCATTATAGTGTTACTTGATTAAGACAGATTGGAATTTGTATGCTTCTAATTGAAATGATGTGATCATGAAAACTACTTTTACAGACATGTTTTCAAGTGTGAAGCATTATGATACAAATGAGTATGTTACTGTTTGTCCATTTGGCAGACTGTTGTCCTATTAAACAAGAGGATGGAGGCCGCTGGTGGTGGCTTAACTTCATAGGACACCAGGACACAGCTTGGGAAGGGGGCTTTTACTGTTGACCTCTTTCCCTGAGTGTTTGATTGACCTACCCTCATTTTAGAGATTTCTTTTGCTCAATTAAAGAAATTATCACAAATTACTGAGAGCCAACGTGTCGCCTGTGACAGACTGAGCCCAGCCACTCAATGAGATGTTGGCAGGCAGCAAAGAACATGCTCAAAGTGGACACCAGGAGTGCGTGACGGTGGATACCTGGACCAGCCCCAGGTCTGAGATGCCACACTAGATGGGAACAGAAACAGATTTTTTCCCCCACTCAAAGATGTGCATCCGATTGCAGGCTTACAAAATCATTTCTTACCAAGTAATTGCTAACAGGTTTTGTTCTTTCTGCTACAGTATTTATGTTTTGCTTTAACAAAAAGTCAGACTGTGCCTTTAAACTGGCTGCATGTTGAGGGGCTGCCGGCTCTGTCTTAATGCTGTCCTGTGCCCCCATCAACTCTCCCCACAATTAACCCCCCACTCCTACTCCACCTCACCCAAGAAACCCTCATGGTTGTGGAGTTTGGAAAGACCTCTCGCGTGTGTTCATAGTTCTGTCACCATGTGGAGTTGGCACTGCCTGTCAGCCACAGCCAGCTCCAGCTTGATCTCCCCTAGGCCAGGGCGCCTCAGACAAATCACTGTATTTACAGAGCAAATGATTGTTAATTGCCAACCGCAAATCATACCATTTTTACTCTGTTAAACCAAATGCTAATGCCTTTCTTAAATATAAACCACCTGATTGTTTCAGTTAGAGGTTTTCAGCCGCAGATGTGGACACAGTGAGAAACACATACTTTCATGATGGGTCCTAGAGTTTGGGGCAGCATCAGTCCACAGTAGTCAAGGCCCTGCTCATCCTGACCAGGGAGGCTGGTAGTGTCTGGCTGCTCACTGTCCCTTCCTAACTGCAGAGGGGATCTCATGCCCATACTGGTCACACTACCATCCCATAGAGCATAGATACCTGTGGGTATGCTGGCTTTTACAGTTTCTCCCCCACCCACCCCAGTACTGGGGATTGAACCAGGGCCTTTATACTGAGCTATATCTCCAGCCTTTTTTCTTATTTTGAGACAGAATCTCATTAAGTCTCTAAATTGCCCAGGCTGGGCTTGAATTTGCAATTGTCCTGCCTCAGCCTCCCCAAATGCTGGGATTATAGGTGTATGGCATTGTACTTAGTTAACAATAAGCTCTTTAGCTTGGAGGATTAGTTGGGACTACGCTGTCACCTCAGGCCCCCTCTAGGCCTGCCCAGAATTGGGATCATTGTCCAGTTAACACATGACTCAAGCAGCGCACCTTCCCCCCTCAACTTGACTCCAATCAAGCTTTTTGTCCTTTGTCTGAATATGGACAGTGGAGGGCAGGTATTTTCACATTGGCTGGGTGGCTGCATCCCTGCCTCAGCCCTATCACCAGGGAGTGGAGATTACTATCTATGGTTGGGGTCCTCAGGGCCCTTTAGGGAGAATATCAAAGACAGGGTAGGTGCCCACCCCGTGGCCTCCCCATCATGGTGGCACAGCACGACACCATCGGTACAGGTACTGATGTGTTAAATGGGTGCTGGGGGTGCAATTCGGTAACGTGTCCCTTACCTCATCCCTTTAAAGAGGGTTGCAGGAGGGCTCCCAAGGTCTCTGCTGTCCCTTCTCCTTCCTGTCTCGAAGGAGGCCAGGAGAATGAGATACACCGTTTGTGCTATTGCACAAGTAGACTATTTGTCCTAATCAGTGACACCCATTTACTAGAATTGCTTAAAATGAACTATACCTCATACAGAAATCGCACATTTAGAGAGTTCCATTCATCATGTGAACATTGAGGGCCAGTAAACTTTTCTGCCCCTCCAGTGGGATCATAGGCATGCATCAAAATGTTAAAAATGATTGGTGAGAGGGAGCTGTCACCCATTTATCAAGGAAAAGAACATTATTTGCTAATTTCCCAACCAGGCTGGTGACAGGGTGCTTCGTCTTTAGACCCACGGTGACCAGCATGGCCTTTTTGTTATTAGTACAAGTCAAGCGCTTTTGGGCTGTTGCTAACAAGACACATTTGTCTGTCATCAGAGGGGTCTTTGGTTGCTTTCCAAGTGCCTGTGACCAAGTCTGCTCCCTGCACCTCGACTGGCTGAGCTTGTTGGGGCCTCGCGAACACAGGAGGGGAGATGGACTGATAAATCACGAAGTTTCCACATCAAGGTGAAGGTATTGACTCTTCTGCACGACCTGACAGGACAGCTGAGAGGAGAGGCCATCTGTCTTTCCAGAGGACAAAAGGGTCATCCGGGTTTCCTTCGGGATGGGCAGGATGTGGATGGTGGGGGCAGGCCTGGCCCTCTTGCCATGGAGCCCCTACATAGGCAGGGTCCCCAGGTCTCCCTTGACACCCTCCCTGGTGGCAGCACTTTGGGAGCTTTGGGGAGGAGAGTCACTGGAAAGAAAAGGATCATGTTCAGGATTTTCATTTCCAGTCCTGTTAGGAAAGATATACTTCTGAAAACACCTTGGGAAAGGCACAGGAGATGGCGGGGGTATGTGCACAAACCAACATGTAAAAGCACAAGAAAATGAAGGCAACCAGCTGAAGGGCAGAATGAAGCAAGGATGACAAGGTATAAAGTAAAAATGCCACAAATCACTACCTCCTGTAGGTTAAACTGTGAGGCCTAGGGAAGCCACGAAGCAAACATGCTGGTGGCATACCTTAAAGGAATCATGCAATTCTCCTTAACCTGAGGAGGAGGTGGACAAAAAAGGTGGCTTTGGGACCTAGGAGAATAGGATTTCCTACTCTGGTTTCGGAGTTCTGGTATCAAGGCCGCCTCCAGGTGATTTGTTCCCTGGAAGTGTGGTACATGGTGCACTCCAGAGTCCAAGGATGGAGACCAAGGAAGAGCATGCTCTGCTCTGGCCTGTGTCATGCAGATTGGGTCCTGGTGTACTGGGCTGAGACCTGCTTGTGCGTGCCTGTGAAGCCTTTACTTGTGGAAGGAAGGTCTTTAGGCCTGTCTGTGCATACTTGCTGTAGGCTGAGGCTCGGATCACAGAAGCACAGCTTGTGAAAAAGTGCTTTCAAAAAAATTATCATTGGTAGTAGGGTGTGGTGAGGCATGCCTGTAATTCCAGCTCTCTGGGAGGCTGAGGCAGGAGGACTTCAGGTTCAAGTCCAATCTAGGCAACTTAACATCTTAGCAAGGCTGTGTCTCAAAGAGAGGAGAGGGATGTAGCTCAATGTAAAGGCTATGGGTTTAGTCTCCAGTACCACAACAGCCCCCAAAAGATTGGAGTCAGCTGGACTTTTTCATTTGTTACAGAAAATGCAAAATAAGTGTGATTTAACATTCTTCTCTTAGGATGGTTTTTGAATGAAACAAAATAGAAGACTCTCAGTGGTATGGAGTGTTTGCTGCACTAAAACAAGGTAGCACATGAAATAACAGGGTTTCACCAAGACTTGAGTATCATGGAGTGGTGCCTGTACTCTGAAACACTCAATACAGGGCATGTGAAAGTTTAAAACGAAGGCTCCATGGAAATGATGGGCTGCTGCAGGTCCTGATGTAAGTTTATGTTCAGATGAAAATTTCTTAAGGTGCAGCATGACCAAGGGGCATTTTATCCTTCTTTCCCTCTGGTCCCTACCCTTTCCTCCTCAGATATCTCTTCTACATCTTTCCCATGTGGGAATCCTGTTGCTGCCAGTGGAGTCCTGCAGGATCTTTGTCTCTTCTTTTGGCCCAGCCCTGTTCCCCTGCAGGCCGCTGATAGTCACTGAGATGCCTAAGCCAGGAAAGCCAGGTGGTTGGATTTGGGAGTTATCTGCCAGATTCCTTCTCCATCCCTGCCCTCCCCCCCTCCTTTTAACCTTGGCTGGCATCTCCTCTCTGGCCTTGAGAAGGGAGGAGGACAGTGACAAATGAACCTTAACATTCGCAGGTATCCATGTGCCCAAGGCTGGTGTTCAGCCAGAGGTGTGAGTGATGGCAGTCACTTTTACTCTTTGCATGGGAGACCAGCTCAGTTTTTTTCTAACAAACATGCTCCCAACACAAAGACATCATACACAAACCTTAGGCCTATTAGTACTGAGCTTCCAGATGCACCTACACTAAAAGGCATGGCTTCTCCAGGGTTTTCATAGCGGGAGGCCCCTCGCACCAGGAGGTGGCATGGGTGACTGCTGTACCACATCCTTGGCATCTGGCTGTGGATGTCCCAAGCCAAAAGCTGCAAATTTTCCGTTTGCTTGCATAGGTGAAAAAGCCAGTTGTTTCCCAAGTAAACTTAGTTTGATACCATGAGAAGGAGATGAGCCAGTGGCTGCCAAACACTGTGGGAGATATCAGGGCTGTGGCCTCACAGGGCTCTCAGTGCCTAGGGAGCTTCATAGTGACAGTGCTGACAACCCCATGGACAGGAGCCCAGGGTCTGCTTGGTTTTTGCTGCAGTGCCATGTGGGGAATGCTTGCCTCATGCCAGCCTCTGAATCCACTGGTGGGTGAAACACCCCTCTTCCTTACCACCCCAAACCATGTACCCATCTATGTTCCTTCTTACCCATGTGCTTGAAAAAGCCAGCTGTTTGGAATGATCTTTAAGGCAAGTATAGTGTTTCATCTTAAAGATACGATTGTTCAAGCTTACATCAGTGCAGTTAGGAATTTGTGGCTTTTAGGGTTCATTGTTGGCCTGATGCCCACTTGGGCTGGGTCCTCAGCGGGGTACTGCAGGAGATTCAGGAAGGGAAGCCATCTGAGTTTGTAGGTGCTTCTAGGATGACCTCGCTTGCCTACTCCTTCACAGTGAGTTCCTTTCCAAGGGAAGGAACTATGTCATCAGCCTGGTGCCCCGTAGCTGCACAGCCCATGGCAAAAGTCTGATGCAGAAGCATGCTGACTCAGTGTCTTGTGGGAACAAAGCAGGATATAGAAAAGAAGTTAATAAAGTAGTCATAATGAAAAAGGTGCTAAGTGCCATAAGAAGGGGACAGATGAGATGCCATAAGTCCTGTAGGAGGGAGACCCCTGGGAGGTGGTGTGGAGGTTGCACCTTGGATGCTTGGCAGGGGCTGGGATTTCCAGGCAGAGGGAAGAGTAGGAGCCATGTATGGGGCAGTCAGAGGGAGCAGGTGGAGATGCTGAGCAGCACTTCAGATGGGATGGACAGCAAATGAGGACACAGACATCTCTGGTCCCAAGACAACTTGGGGTTTCTCAGCTTATGTAGAAGCAGGGTCGGTTTGAGACATATAACCCAGCATCCTGTGTCCAAGGACTGTCCTTTTAAGGATTCCAGTGCTTATGTTAATCTTGGCGATATCTTTAAAGGCTCTGCCTCAGACTATTCCTTTCTTCTATGGTCAGCCTGAATAACCAGGGGTTAAAAATGCCTCTTTGGAAATTGAAAAGGGGAATACTGTTGGGAAACCAAGTTATTCTCTACCCCCGTAGCAGGAGTGTGTTCTTTCTTCCCATCCCTTCAACCATAGCTATGATCTGTCTTATTCAACCCAGAGTTGGTTTCTGTTTTCATATAAATACCAGAAGCACCTTTCTGGCCAAATAAGACGCAGACCCGGGAAAGTATGTCCCCTAAATGTAGGTACACCTGGCATGTATATTCTCGTTCAGATTGGAAACATTAATTTTGTGTAAACATTTTTCCAGATGTAGCTCTCATCCTCTTAAGATCTACCCAAAGTGTACAATGAAATGGTTTGTAGAATATTCATAAAGTCATATAACCTTCAGTCTTAATTCGAGCACATTTTCATCACACAAAATGAAGTCTCTTTTTGAGTAGTCACTCCCGGTCTCTGTCACCATGTCTTCTTCCCTCCTCTGCTCCTAGTAGCCTTCAGTCCACTCCTGTATCAGCTGATTTGTCTGGTCTGGACATTGCATATAAATGAAATCATACAATGCATAGTTCTTTGGAACTGGCTTCTTTCATTTAGCATGAAATGTTTTTAGGTTTCACCCATCCTGTGGCATGTATCAGGACTCCATTCCTTTGCATGTCTGGATAGTATTCCATTGTATGGATATGCCACATTTGTTTATCTGTTCATCAGTCAGTGGATGTTTAGATGTTAGGAAAAATGTTGCTGCAAACATTCGCCAGTGAGTTCTGTGTGGATATAGAAATGTTCTCTTCGTGTCTTGAGACCAAGACATTGTAACAGCTTCCATGTTGGCCTGGTGCCTTCAAGAAGCTGGGCAGTTGTGCCTCAGCACTTTTGAGTACCTGCTCTGTATACTGCCCTGAATAGGGCAGGCCCATGGCAGAGAGTGACCTTGAATGACCTACCTTCCACCTTCCAGGATCAGGGGAACCCCTGAATAGGCAAGTGAGGATTTTTGGAAGGTGGTCCCGGGGGAGCATGGCCAGCCCCGAGCACAGGAGAGGTCTTCCTTGGTCCTCACCCTAGCAGGGGCACCTGAAGCCTTGGGAGGGGTTGGACATCCAGAGCTCATTTTGCAGCTTACCTCTGCGTGGAGATTTTCCGCTGGTTTAAAGTGTGCAAATCCATTGCCCAGATGGCTCTCCACAGACTGTTGTTTCCTGCTGGGCTTTTAGACCTCCCTCCTCCCTCCAGGAAGTCTCCAAGACAGTTAGCAACACAGGGACACTTGCTTTTTCTTTTGTAAAGCACAGGATGGTTTGAGGGAGTGTATGCTGTTTTCACTGTATTGAGGATGACTTTCACTTGCTGGTGTCTCACCCACTTGGTGACAGGTTCTTCTCTACTTAGAGGGGTTAAAACATCAGGACAGCCTTGGGAGGGGGAGGGAGATGTGAGGATTATGGGACAGCCAGGGCAGTGTCTGACCCCAGAGCCTGCACTTCGGGGAGTGTCCATGCTGGGCCATCCCTGGAGGTGGGACGGCATCAGGAAGTGAGAAGGGAAATGAGAGCGCGAGGGCGCCATGGGCCTTGGTTTTCCTTAGCTGCCGGGTTGGGCTTGGTCGATGTAGTTCTGACAGGACTATAAAAGCCGTAATCCAATGTATTCTTTGAGGTATGTAAACAGAAGTGTTTGAATGCAATCCAATAGTTGTCAGCAAGGGTATTATTTTGGTAACAAGGAAGATGAGCTGTCCCCTTTTCTGCATTTGGTGTCATATCACAATGCCGCTATCCGCTGCCAGGCAGTGGTGAATGGAAGCTGGTCCCTGTGCAGGAGGCCTGGTTGGGCTGTCTGTATGAATACCAGAACAATATTCCCGATACGAATGAAGAGGCTCCAGATTCCAATTAGAAGTCAAGTGTGGCGCCTTTCTCA
>NW_028258320.1:55130000-55132500 GCF_053883595.1 Heterocephalus glaber
CCTGACATATTAGGAATGCACAGTGGGCCACCTTTTTTGTTCCCTCATCAAGAAACGTAACACTTTAATCCTTTTTGGACCAAGCCTTTTGGTGAGGCCAGAGCAGCCACCCGTCCACCCAGATGCCCGAGCTGTGCTTTTGCCTGACACCCTTGCCCAGGACCAGGCAGAGACATGACAAATTGTCCCCCAAGTCAACGCTGACAGCTTCTGATGATTAATGGTCTGATTATGAAGTGGTTTTACACATATAGAATTTACATCACAGAGAGTTAGAAATTTTGCCATGTCACATACACCGAGGCATTTTGAAGAGCTTTACTATTTGCAAAGAAAAAAAGAGGGCAAAATCCCAGCAAAAGCCATGTCATGTAAAATCAATACATCGGATCAATGCTTTATTAACAAGAAAATGTCTTACTTCACATTCCCGTGCGGACCTTTGTCTCCGGGATGTATGATGGAATGTCAGATCATACTGTGGACCTCAACTTTCGGGCGTATTATTGAGTGTACGTGCCAGGCTTCCTGCATTGCTTACAAGACACACCATCAGCCCCAGTACTTGAGGATAACGGGGACCAATTATTGTAGAGAGTATTTTCAAAGGCAGCCCCTAACCTTCCTCTTAGGAAGCCATAGCCTTTGTGTTCCCCTGCACTCTGCAGACCTGCGAGTTGGGTGGTGTTAATCATCAAATTACTAATGAATGATGGCCCAAATTGCGGGTGGAGTAATGAATAGATGGCAGCAGCTCTTATTAGTCTCCAAAAACCTCCTGATTTATGTTGTGCCATGCACTGTGGAGTTACTCCACAGAAAACGATATCTACATCACGAAGTAATGTACTCTAATAAGTATTTTCATCTTAACTTGCGTCCCCGGGCCTCCAGGCTCAGTTTTTGTTGGAGTCAGGCAGAGCCATAATAAAGCCCGATGGCTCCTTATAAAGCTTGTTAAACACAGTGTGTGCAGTCGGACGGAGTCCTGGCCGTGATTCATGCACTGTACACAGCGCATGTGCCGCTGATTTATAGCCACGCACAGTTCATAGTCAAAATTACAATTTGAGGGATAAAAAGATTAATTACTATTTGTGGCCGGCAATTTCGTGGGGCTGGTGGATTGCAGCTGTAGAATGATAGTGCTCTACATCAGTTTGTAGTCAGCCATTCACAGATTATTAAAGCTTTGCAAGAATAAGTGCTCCTCCTGCCTGGTCTGTGCTCAGGCAATATGCTAGACAAAAAAGGACCACAGGGATAAATCTGAGGCTAGCAATAGCCGGACATATGTCATAATTGCCAGTTTCCCATAAATCCCTGGCCAGTGTGGAAGGCACTGTGTGATGCAGACATCACATCATGACGGTGGTGATTGCTATATATGGCCCCGAGACCTGTCACTTTGTGACTGCACTGCCATTTTTACAATATATTGAGTCACCCTTTGACTTTCTTCCAGTCTAATTATAGATTAGAAATAATCATTTCTTTTATGTGCAAAAGAAAGGAGGAAATCTATTCTTTAAGATGGAGCTAGCATTCAAGGGTGCTTGCCTTAAAGAACATCAGAGGAGGAGAACCTCACACATATATGTAAGCATGCAGTAAACACATAATGGATGATGTAACCGTAATTAACCTGACCTGCGTTTTTGTGTCCTGTTGCAGCCCTTAATGAACCAACCATAGATTACGGCTTCCAGAGGTTGCAGAAAGTGATCCCCAGACATCCGGGTGATCCTGAAAGATTACCCAAGGTTAGTAAAAGAGCACATGGTGCCCTGTGTAGGTGGGGCCATCACCAGGCTGGTTTTGGATTTGGGGCCCCAGATGCTCCATGAAGCGGGATGCCAGGCACCCTGAACCCTGTGACCCTGGCAAGGCCGACAGGTGTGGTGGGCTGCCTGGCCTGAAACAGCCTGGGTGTTTCCGAGGTGGGTGAAGGGCAAGAGAAGGGATACCAAGGCTCTTGTTTTCACGTTGCTTCTCTGCACGACCATCTCTTTAAAGAAAGAAAGGAATGGCTTTTCTGATAACAAATATTTTGGATTCTGCAAGGGGGACATAAACTTCTGCGTAATGAAATAGTTCAATTAAACATTTTCCACTCCAGTAGCCCGCACTGATTTCCATCTAAGCAGCCCCAGTCTGATCTGTGATTACTTGACTCTTGTTTTCCTTTCATTTTCTAAAGCTCGATTCAGTTTAATCTTTTGTTTACAAAGCTTTTGTTATAAGTCCCTGACTTAGCAAGCTAACAAATGAAGTCCACATATTAATATCTAGGGGACTTTTCATTTACATTCAACAAAGACAAAAGCTGCCCTTGTTGTTTATGCACATGCCACATATCACAGAAATTCCATTTTGATGCTTAACATTAAAGATAACTCAAGCTTATAATTTTTCCTCTCCTTTGATATAATTTTGTCTTTCTTTAGGAGCCCTCTCTCATTTCCACAGCAGAGTTGAAAACAAAATGAAAAATGAAGTC
>NW_028258320.1:55982500-55987500 GCF_053883595.1 Heterocephalus glaber
TTATATCTATTAACATTTCAGTTATACTCCCATATAGTCTTCTGGTGTTTATAAGTACATATGTACTTAATGAACAGAAAGAAATACTTCCTTAAAGGTCTATCCAGTATTGTGGTAGTAAAATTAAGGATTAGTGAAAGACACAAAAAGATTGAGTGACTTGTAGAAGTCAGGTGCTTACTGGCTAGACAAAATGAAGGGGTTGACCTGATAGGGAGAGCTACATCTACAAATTTTCCATTTATAGGGATCTACATGACTAAAATCCCTCTCACAAAAGCCAACTCCAGATTAGGAAGAACAGTTTTTTAAATGCTGATGGCTACACATTCTGGAGGGAGAATGATCAGATGCAGAAAGTCCTTATTGTATTGAAAGTTTAGGAGTAGTCTTTTTATTGTGGGGTGAAATTGGCCAGATATGGTATTCTAGTCTTACATAGCTAGCTACGTGACTGTGTTGTTTCATTTTGAAATAAAAAGCAAGTTTTCAAATATTCTATCCCCTTGGACTTTGGGGCTATTTGTAGGATGTATGTGTTGTTTTAGTAGTCCACTGCAGATGGTGGCTCATATGATTTGACTGAAGGTGATATACATAGAACAAAATGCAGGAATGATGGAGTGGTGCCATGCAGGCCTCTGGTGAGCATGCACTGTTCAAATGTTGTGTCACATTTACACCATCAGCAAGAAGCCTGCAGATAGGTACACAAGCGAAGAAGACACACTGATATTTTCCTAGAGCCTACACACTCAATCCCCTGATCTCCCCCCCTGCTTCCTCCCCTCCTCCTACTTTTCCTCCTCCTCCTCCTCTTTCTCCTTCTCCTCCTCCTCCCCTCTCGCTTCCTCTTCCTCCTTCTTTCAAGCTTCTGAACAAGTTACTACCTCTTTGGCTTCAACCTGTAGCTCAACGCATGTGTCTTCCATGGAGTAGTTGGAACTTGCAGGTCTGTATGCCAGAGATATCCTTGGTTTCCTTGGCATCAGCTAGCCTTAGCCTTCTCACACCCCATGGACTTTTAGAACAAGATGAATAGAAAAACTCAGAGGTTTTGACCTTGGCTTTGTGGATCTACTTTTATGTGAAGTTTTAGAGATGATTGTCACTCCCTTTACTTTCCCTCCAAACCCTTTTTCCCTTCCATCCTTTTCTTCTCCTTGCATTATATAGTTCAGATATTGTGCCAGCTTTTGAGAATAACCAGTTAAATGAAACACAAACTTTGCCCAAACTTTATTAGGGCTGTGGGTTCCCCGGGGGAAGACATGTAGCTAGATCTGAATTAGGATATACACCTGTGATAACCAGAGCATGGCTAGGGTGTTTATATACAGATATTGTAAAAGAAGTCTAACTTTAGCTATGGTTGCACCAAGGAAGGCTTTACAGAGGAGAAAAAACTAAGTAGGGTTTCAAAGGGTGAAGAGGAGTTTGCCAGGACGACAAGATGGAACAGCACTCTAGACAATGGGCCTGGAACAATTTACTTCGCTGTAGGTCCTATATAAGGGCTTACTTAGGCTGGCTTTTGGTGGTAAGAGGAAAGCAGAGAAAGGCAAGCTTTGAGAGGCAAGCAGAACTGTGTGAAGTAGACCCTTCTGTGCCAGGCTAAAGGTCTTGGAAGTTTTCTTGGAGATCCAAAATTGGGAGCCACAGCAGGGCTATCAGCAGGGGAGAGCAGCAATAGGGAGCCATGGCAAGGCCGTCAACAGGAGAGTGCTGTGCTCAGATTTGCATTTTGCAAAGATTCCCCTGGCAGCAGTTTAAGGCTCTGCTGCAGTTGTCCTTGCTTTACGTCTCGTTGGGTCACCCTCCTGGGACCCCGAGTCGGGGAGTCCACACTGAACACTGTCAGCAATGCGAGCAGGCAGCTGTGACAACATCTGCACCAAGCATGAGGACGGCATTTGGCTTCAAGGAAGAACTGAGAGCAGGGACTGAAATGAAACCAATAATGGGTTTTTTAAACATTTGTTTTATTCTCGCTCTAAATGCGCGCCCTCCCTTAACCTCAAGGATGGAATTCTATTGTGTCCAAGTCCACTGACATTGGAGAACGCTTTTGGTAAAGAATGTGTCGAGGAGAGGGAACTGTTCAAAGTCGCCCTTTCCTGGCCTGCTGGGCAGGTGGGTTATTCATTGGCCTGGCTGCTCCTCCAAGTATTCTTGGAGCTGTTGTTGGTGGGAGGGGAAAGAATTTGACTTTTAAACACAGAGTGCTGCAGGCTGGGAGATACCTCTCACATTGTGTTTAGATCGTTTTCTTTATCTAAACACGATGCCAAGAACCCTTTCTAGCGAAGTGAAACCAGCATGATCTAACTTATAAATAGCCCAGGCCTACTCGGCAAGGAACAAAGATAACAAACTAGGCACTCCTGCCACCAGCAGTGGCTTTGAAGGATGCTGTCACCCGGTCTTCCTTACATGCTTTCCCCAGTCATTGTAGGCAGAAACAATGCCATCTTTCCGAAAGGAAACAGGCAATAAAAACTCCTTTAGGACTTCCTATTCAGAGTTTTCCCATTCATCCCCTAAAGGGGCAGACCCTCTCCCACCCCAAATGGCAGTCACGGAGATCAGGGGCTTGCATATCTGCTTTTTCCCAAGTAGGATGCAGAAACTGCTTTTTCATTTCAACAAAGCTTTTCTTTTCCCCTAAATCACCTCTCTGTTTCATTTATCTTACAAACCTCTGACAAGATGTTTAAAATGTCAGATGATAAAATG
Organism: Heterocephalus glaber; assembly: GCF_053883595.1. Lineage (NCBI taxonomy): Eukaryota > Metazoa > Chordata > Mammalia > Rodentia > Bathyergidae > Heterocephalus > Heterocephalus glaber. Next base: position 55,985,237 of record NW_028258320.1, read on the forward strand.
GCAAATGTTTTGATAAAGTGCCCAATTGTCTTAACAATTCTTTGTGATTGCATTTTTAAAAAATTAATAAGGTGGATTTTTTTCTTTTACTCCCCTTTTTTAAAAAAACAAATGCTACGTTTTATGGAGGTACGATCTTGCTGCTTTACAGTATCGATAAACGCAGGTACACCTGCACTATAAAATCCACTTTACATGAAGCAAGCCATTCCTGTTTTATGGTCCATTTTTCACCCATTGTTCTCGAGTCGTGTCATAGGTGTGCTGTAATGTGCTGGGGAGGTGGACGCCTCAAAGATCAGTTTAACAAAATGCTCTAATTTTGCCAACTTTAGTGCCAAAATCTGGATTGAAAAATGCAGGACTAATATCCCAGTAGACACACGATATGATGTCACTTCCCTGAAAATGGCCAAGATAAACATCTATTTCCAGATCACTTGCACTTGCAACATGAATTCTACCTCTTTTTCAATCCCCAAATTACGGTTCCTGTTTTCTAACAATTTTAATGTTAACCTGGTTGACATTTGAACTTTCTGACTTTTTCTCAGACTCAGAGATTTTATTACATTGCTGGTGGAGGAGGCAAAATTCCATTCCAAATATAATGACACTTTTGAAGCCTGCAAATCTGCGAACTTTTAAAAACAGTGTGAGGCAGATTGAATAGTCCTTCTGACTGAAGTGTGCACACAGATGTGCCATTGAGAATCCCGAGACGGGGCCAGGCAGAGCCCTGCCACGTGATGCTTGTTGATTTGATGTTCTTTTGCCAGGAGGGAAGCTACATTTTGTTTCCTTTTCTCTTTAAACGGGCAGGTAAGTCAGTCTGCCTCTCTGAATGCATGCAATTAGTATAAGAAATTCTTTTTACAATAAATCAGCAAGTGTTTACAGTGTGTCTATTATATTTGGCAATGCTCCCTGGGGATATCAGATAATAGACCTGTTGCTCATAGACACAGTAATTTAAGTAGCTACTGTGTGGCAACTCCTTCCATGCAGGATCCTAATCCACAAGAACCTCATGTGCTTACACTGTTAACTCATTCCACAGATTGGGAAATTGAGAATTAGCTACAGTAGGTTATGTGAAGGTTGCTGCCACTGCTGCTACTGAAAGTCTTACCCGTACCTGCTGTCATGTTTACAGAGCTTAATGTGTGCTATACAAGGACTTGAGCTCTTTCTGTAACCTTGCGAGGGTGACTGGGTTGGTAACCCATTTCACAGATGAGGGAGTTATTGGTGGAATAAACTGAACGACTTGGCAGCATGTGCTAACATGAGGAGTCACAGTCAGACTCCGTGGCCTTGTCTTGGACATGCTTTGTCATTGCCACATGGGTGTGCATCCTCCTGGAGCACACTCCATGAAGGAGAAGTCCAAGACACCAGATGCTCACCTATATGTCTGTGTGGGAGGACAATGTGCAATCCAGAGCCCTGCCAGGGTAACAAACTTAGAGAAACAAAGGTGCTGAGGGCTGCACGTGTAGGGAAAGGTGGGTCTTGAATGAGACTCTGAGTAGGGAGGTGCGAATGGTTCCCTGGGTCCTTTACCTGGCTTTATTTTCTCCCTCACATTCTCATCCAGCTTGCTCTTGCTAGACTGGTTTTTGTACCTAAACACTACTGTCCACTCCTGGGTGACAAAAGTGTGGCCTGATGGGTGTGCTCCAACTGTCTGGTCTAGTTGTTACTGCTTTATCCTACACACACGTACACTCCATATTCTATTTTCTTCCCTTTCTCCCCTTCTCCTTCTAGTCTGTCTGTCTGTGTATATACACACACATACATATAAGAGTAAGATACTTTATTCATATATATATACATATATCATAAATTAAATATTCCTAGTTAGCTTTTAGTTTGCACATCTTTCAAGCAAAGCCAGAGGCTCTGTGCGATTGGGTCCCGACAGACACTCATCTCTCACAGGGATGGAGTGGGTGGCTGGTGCATGACTAGGGGAGCTCAGTACCCCACTGGAGTTTCATGAACATGTACCTGCACCCGGCACGGAGCAGTGGAGAGAGCCCTGTGCTTGGAGATCCATGGGTTCCATTCTCCACTTCTTCTTTTCCTTGAGGAGGTGGCGCGAGATTTTATTACCCTGTTGGTAGCATCATGTTTTCTCCTGGAAGCTACTGTGAGGATCACTGATCTGAGTCGGACCGGTGACCTGTGTCTGCTTGTGGAAGAGACACCAGCGTGCGGTGCCTGTCTGGTGAACTCAAGATTTGCCTTGATATCTC
>NW_028258320.1:61697500-61732500 GCF_053883595.1 Heterocephalus glaber
AGTGGATACATGTGCAGGTTGAATGTTTGTGTCAACCATGAGCATATCCTAGGTTGTGTACATGTGCTTTTGTTTGGGAAATGTGGAAAGGATTTAGATCCATAGTTTAAGTCATTTGCATTGATGAAGATTAACTGGGAGTCCATAGCTGGAAAGATCTGAAGTTAGAGGAGGGAGGGAAGGAGGAAGGGAGAGAGAGTCTACAATCTGAAGGAAGGGTAAAAGAACAAAATGGGGGTGTCCATTCAGTGTCCCAAAACAGGCTGCTCTGGCTTCCCCAGTGGAATGTTCAGGAGATATTTTAGGAAGCCCCTTTTTTGTGGGTGGTTCCAGCAGCTCTCAGCAAGCTTTGCAGAGACTTTCTAGGTGGGGCAATAAAGTGATGCCAGCCATCTCTCCTGATGTGACAGTCCCAAGTGGTTTCTTGATCTCTCCTGACACAAAGGTCTCAGAAAAACCTGTAGTGCAGCCTAGGATGCTTCCTGCTCAGCCTTTAGTATTCCTTCCTCATCCCTGCACCCCAGCTCCACTCTTACAGTGGGAGAAATGTGAGGAACCAGATCAGTGGGACAGAAGTGGAGGTTTCCCTAGGGCGGCTTCCTAGGCTCACACAGCCTGTCCCCAGGCTGCATCACCTCCTCCCCCAGGGTAGCACTGGGTAAAGACAAAATGGGCCCAGCGTAGGGAAGCTCCCCAGTAGGGGGAAAGAAAGGCAGCACAGAGCAGGGCAAAGCATAAACTGTACTTGTAGAGAACCAGTTATTTCTTGACTTTGTAAAGACCAGGTCAGTCAAGAACCGTTTTCTAGAATCCAAACAAATAAAGAAGTGTTTTCTTGGCGTTTGATAACATCGTGTTCTGGCTGTAAAATCTAAGGACATGTTTGCTATTGCAACATTATTTTTAATGAGCTGTTACCGGCCTGTCCCGCAGTTAGTATTGCCAACAATAAAAGGCATCACTATGTTTGCAGGTAACACAAGGAACAACATATTTTGACCCTGAATTTCTGTTTATTTTTCATTTACGACACATGCCCTCGTTTTTATTCCAAACCAGAGGGAAATAAAGGTAGATCTATCTTCACTGGAACCCGGACTAAAATTTTGCCATAAATAAGCGTGCTGGTTTATTTGGGGGCGGTTTTCCATCAACAGAAAATGATACTGGACGTTTCAGCCACAGTAGAATCAATTGTGTCGACTAAATTTGAGGAGCCTGGCGATGCACCGGGGAAAGGGGGTACTGAAAGGCGCTCTCCAGCGGTCGCATCTGGCAGGAAGCTTCTCCCTCCGGAAACTTCTCAGCCTTTACCTTCCTTGTCTCCCGCTTCCGGCTCCCAAGCTTCAAAGTGCACTGCAAGGGGCGGGGGGTGCATGCATATCTCCAGCTTGAAGGCAGGCAGCCCGCTGGGTTGACGACGAAAGCCTGAGCACCTGCTCCCGCGGGCTGACCAGCTCTTCCCGGGGTCGCGGCGCGAGCCTTGCCTCTTAGGCTGCGCACTGAGACTGTGCTGGCTGCGCGCCCGGCATTGTGCTTCGGGAGTCGGTCTGGACGTGGGGACCCAGAAAGGCCACCCTCAAGGTGTTGAGCGTCGGTGGACAGAGATACCCTAATTGGAAAGGGATACAGTCCTCTCCGTTTCCGCAGCCGCAGCCGCAGCCGCAGCCAGGTGGCTTCTGTTCTCTAGCACCTAGCACATCTGGACAGTCGCAATTCCCCTCAAGCACCGCTAAAGCCTCCCCGTCCTAGAAATGGTAGTCACAGTCCCGAGAGCTGGGTGGCTTTCCCGGAGGCTGCCCTCTCGAGGCCAGGCCTCTCCCAGCTGGTCTTGATGATCAGTCTCCTGTTGAAGTGAAACTCAACTTACTCGCTTCTTTCCTCTAACACCACTGGGGGCAACTGGAGCCACCAAGTTCTTAGCTAGGTATCTTAATGATGCCCTGCCCAGAAACTCGCTTTTGAAGGAGCCATGTGTTAGGAACTGAACGCAAGGCTGCAGCCCTGTGCTCAGAAATAACAGATCTCTTTAAAGTGGCTGCTGCTTTGCTCAGTCTCCGAAAACTAGGTAAAACTAGGTCTTTACCCACTCCGCTTCTCAGTCTTCCCTGCTCCTAGGGTGTTTCAACCCTTGGAAGACACAGGGGAGAGAGCGCCCCTCGTCACAAACAAAGCCGCCTCTGTCTCTGCCGCCTGCTGAATTATAGGGGTGTGCATCCAGGACGGACTTAAGCACAGAGGCAGCCAGAGAGCGAGACCAAAAAGAGTTTAGGAGACACCTGCTCCGGGAAAAATTATCCAAAGTTACACACTCTGGCAACATGAAAAGCTTCGTTTTTCTTTTCTTTTTAATTAATTAAATTTCACGACAACATTAAGTGTAACAATATTTTGTGAATTTTTTTCTCTTTTTCTTAAAAAGGGACTGATCCTGGCAGAGGAAAGAGAGATTAGGGGAAACAAACTACTGCAGACCAACAGGTGTAGCAGACAGAAAGAAAACAGAGGGGGTGGCAGAGCAGAAAGCCCTGCGGAATTGAGGGTGCATCTTACAAGAAATCTGTACAATTATCAAATAAATTAAAATTCTCCTAAATTGATTGTCCTTCACTTAAAGCGCTCCAGTAGACCTAACTCCTTTGAGCATTGCTACCTATCCTTGTTTTCTTCCTTCCTCTTTTTTGTCTGCTTAATTTTCTCTTTCTACACAAGTGACTGATTACACTGCCAAAAAGTCTGCTTCCCTCCTGGACAAAGAAGCAGAGCTTTCAGGAAATTGTGTACAATATTGCACAGGTCAAAAAAATAGATACTGCAGAACAAAAATGTAGGGGGGAGAGGACAAAAGATACAATTTTTTAAAAATACTAAAACCATTCTCTCAAAAACGGGGAACAAGTAATAGTAATATTAATAATTTACTGGTAGGTGAAATTCCCCAAATCAATGCTACTAATAAATAACAGCACTCAAACCAGACTAGAGGTGGAACTGTTTCAGTTTTCAGAGTCCTGATTTTTGGCTGTTTTATCTTTTCCCTTTAAACAGTTAGAGGATTCTTCCATCACAAAGTGAGACAGATGAAGAGGTTAATTGCCAGACCTTTCCTGAAGAAAAAAGCGGCCCCAAAAGAGGTTCTCATGAGAAGCTGCTCGGATTCTGAAAACCGGAGAGGTAACTGGTTAGGGGCAGGGAGGAAGAACCACACCCCGAAATCCAAAAATAAAAGAACTACCCTATTCATTCTTTCCCTCTGGATTCTCAGTATTCTACAGAAAGTGAATAAACTAAAGGGATTATTGGGGTTTTGCGCTTACTTTCCTTCTACAAAAAGAAAACCCAAAAGTCACAGCGCAATGCAAACTTAGGGGTAGGGCTGCACATATCACAAAAAGCTTTCAGCCAAAATATTTGACCTGGACACTTTGTCTTTTTCCTGCTTTCTCTTAATTAGTAACCAAAATCAGAAATAAGAGGAGAAGCGCCTCAAATCCATTAGGGATGAATTGCACGAAAATGCATTGCAAATACTTACAAAACGCTACCGATTGGGGAGGGGGGCCAGGCAGTGCGCCGAAGCCCGGGTTCCCAAGGCCGCTGGACGTTTCCGCACCCTCCGCCCGGCCCGGCCCAGTTTCCTCCTGGATCCGGGAAGGTGACCAGGCACTCCCTCCACCTCCCCTCTCGGCCCTCAGACCGGCCGTAGCAGCGGCACGGACGAGACCACGGGGTGCGAGTAGTAGACAGGGTGCGGGAAGGTGAGCAGCGGCTGGCTGACCGGCACCGGGGCCCCCGCGGCCGCGGCTGCCGCGCCCTCGGCTGCCGAGTTCTCGTGGTAGAGGATGGGCACGCGCACGATGCGCTGCGCCGCGGCGTGGCTCAGGTTGGCCGCCTCCAGCTCCGCGGCCAGCTGCCGCTTCCACTTGTTGCGGCGGTTCTGGAACCAGATCTTGACCTGCGTCTCAGTGAGGTGCAGCGAGGCGGCCAGGCCGGCGCGCTCGGAGCTGCTCAGGTAGCGCTTCATGTCGAAGGTGGACTCGAGCTGGAAGACCTGGCTGCGCGAGAAGACGGTGCGCGTCTTCTTCTTGCGACACGCGGGCTTCTTCTCAGGACTCTCGGCGCCCTTCTTCCAGTCCTCAGAGCCCGGCGTCGCAGACACCGCCCCTACGCTCGCCCCGGCCGCACCCGGCGCCGCCTCGCCCTCCTTCTTGCCTTCCTCCGAGTCGCTCTCCTCCAGAATGATCTCGTCCGGGCTCTTGGAGTCCAGCTCCTTGTGGTCGGGGTCAGCCTTGAGCAGGGGCTCCGGGGAGTCGCGGTCAGTGCCTGAGGCGGGGGAGGAGTCTCGCAGGAGGGCCTTCTCCGAGGCTGGGGAGACACAGACAGACGGACGCACACACACGCACACCGACACAGCCTTGAGCGAGGCTCGGGGCCCGGAGGCAGCAGGTTCAACCCGCACCGGCCTCCAGGCCCGGGGCCCTGAGGCCTCACCGTTCTCGGGGGCCTGCTCCTGCCCCGCCGGGCTGGGGTAGAGGGCCCAAATCCTGGGATCCCCCTCCTCCCGAGGACGTTCGAACAGACGGTAGCAGCGCGGCCGCTCCTTTCCTTCCCCAGGCTCCCCTGCCCAGGGCCCGCAGAAAGATTCGCCAACCGCTCGGGTCCGCCTGGGTCAAGCCCTCCTTCCAGGCGGTGTTCCCGGCCCTTGCTGTCGGAAGCCACCCCCTTCTTGCCCCCAGGCCACTTTTCCCGGGAAGCGTCCGCGCCCGGGACTCCAACTCCGCCTCTTTTCTCACCAAGTGGGATTGGATTCCCGGACAGCGCTAGCGAGCGCGCTGGCAGGAGATGCAGGCCGGGGGCCAGAGGAAGTTGGCCAAACATCGGGTTTGCGGGAGTGGGGATCCCAGGTCTGTGGTGGAAACATCGCCGGGTGGGGACGGGACGGGCGCGCGAGGGAGAAGAGAACGAAAGTTCAAAGAGGTCGGTACCTTCAGGTCGCGGGAGGTGGCCGCCGGCGGGGGTCAGGGTGTAGGGGTACCACCAGGCCGGGGAGCGCTCCAGGTAGTGCGCAGGCAGGGCAAACCTCTGCGTTGGGATCTCAAAGCGGGGGAAAGCCAGGTCGCCCACCTGCGAGAGCGCGAAGCCCGCGGCGCCCTCCAGGGCCCCTTTGGCTGCAGCGGCGGCAGCGGCGGCGGCGGCAGCTGCCGAGGCTGGCGCGAAGAGAGTCCGTGGGGGCGGTTGAGGCTTTGGGGGCGGCCGATGGTGGTCTCCGTTGAGCAGGTTCTTGATGGAGAACGGGGACTCCTTAGGCGCAGGAGGTAGAGGTGGTGGCGGCGGCGGGGGCTGAGCGCTGGCGGTGCCCGAGGCTTCCGGCCCGGGCTCCGGCATGGTCCCCTCTCCTCCGGGTCCCCGGGTGGGAGCGAGCGGGACAGGCAGGTGGCCGGGGGAGCAGGCGAGCGGCCGGAAATCAGAACATAAACGGGACTCAACTATGGGGCGCAAAGTCGGGGGCCGCCCCGGGCGCAAACCGAGCCGCAGGAGGGCGGGGTGAGGACCGGGCCGGGGCGGGCTCGCATGGGGGAGGGGTCCCCAGGGGCGGGGAGCGACCCGGCCGCGGCTCGGAGGGAGCGAGGCGGCTCGGCGGCGGCTGCGCTCCCGGGGAGGAGGCAGCAAGAGCAGTCCCCGGCTTGGGGCTGCGTCAATCCGGCGCCGGATGCTAATGATGAAATCAAAATGTCATCCAAGTTAAATGCGGGGAGTATACGGCGATTGGGCGCGTACAATGGCAAATGGGATTAGGCAGACGAAGGCGCAGCCGAGCCCCGGCCCCGCAGCCGCCTCCGCCACCACCCCCTCCTCGCTTTCCCTCGGATTTTGGCGCTTTGGCTTCGGGCTACAAGACCCCGCCTGTTATTGGCTTTATATAGTCCAATTAGGCAGCAAATGAGGACAAACCTATTAGCACAAAAGGATATTGGCTCTCGCTAAAGAGGCACTCGGAGCGCTCCTACGAGCGCAGGAGACGAGCGAGGCACCAGGAGCCGGCGGCGCCCCCGGCCGGTCGGAGCGTACTGACTGCCGCGAGGCCGGAGCCCGAGCCTCCGTCTCCCCCCTTCGGCTCAGGGGATCCGCTTCCCGCCGCCAAGCCCGCGGGAAGAGGGAGGGGCGGGCTAGGCCCGCCCGGGTCACTTTGGGGTTATCCGCGCTGGCAGCTGCCGCTCCCCTCCCCCAAGGGCTTGGCCGGGGCCCGCTGCCCCCTGCCGCTGGAGAGCCACGCAGCGCCGGCCCTGGAGGCAGGACGCGACCTGGGCCCGTGACGAACTCAGCACTTTCCTACCCTGTGGGGTCCGGTGGCCTCAGCATTTCTCCTAAAACCTGCTAAGAAGGGCGCGACCACGAAGAGAGTGATTTGGGTTCCCCATCCACCGTCTAGCCGATAAGAAGTGAATCTGGTAGTGAGTCTCTACACTGTGTCTGTGGGCTCAGGAATCCGCGTGGCCTTGGCCTTCGGCGCTTCCCAGGGACCGAGAGTGGGTGCGCACCGGAGTGAGTCCCAGCGCACCGGAGTGAGCACACAGAAAGGGCCGACGCCCTCGGGTCGCTCGGTGGGGCCGCTGGGGTAGCCGCGTTCTCGCACGGATGGCTGCTCTCGGAGGGGCCCTCCTGTTCTTTGGATGCCGGCGTCAAGCCTCTAGGCTCAACGCCAACCTGCGATCTCGAAGACAGCACTTTCTTCTAAGAAGTCTCTCTGGCTGGAGTTTGGAGCTGCCTAACGCTTTAATAGGGGGAAAGTGAACCAAAGGCGCAGAGAAGTACCTTCCTCGGTCTTCTGGTGGTGGGAGGGACACTTGCACCACATCCGAAGGGCTTCTGAGTCCCCGGAGAGCCACGCCGGGCCCCTGAGGAACAGCTAGGTGGACAGTCACTCCATTACATAGTCTTAAAAAACAGTTCCTGGCTCCCGCGAGAAGTCCGAGAAGCAGGCGTTTTTAGACTCTAGATTTAAGTGTCAAATAAATCAGAATTATTGGGGGGGGGGTCCTTTTCCGAGAGACAGCTCTGTCCTAGAAAGGTGACAAACTGCCTTCATTCCCCTCCGCCCCAGGTGAAGCTTCCCGTACACCTGAGGTCTTTTTGTAGTCCCTCCATCTCCCCGCTGTTTTCCTTTTCATTATGCCGAGCCTTGCCTAATTGAAAGCCGCTCTGCATTGGCAGGCGCGACCGTTTTGGGTTCCCAAGTGAGAAGTAGATGTGTTTTATTTTTCAGTCCTAGGGTGTCAGAACCTCTCCAACCAAACCTCGATTGTCGCGTTTAATGTTTCTGCAAACATTCACCTACAGCAGTGAACCCTACTTTTGCTTTGGCAATCTGGAAGCCTCGTAAGTGGAGCTTCCATAAATATTATTATTCCTTTGAGTTCTTACAGAGTTTTATGGAAGGCTACACTATCCAAAATCCGAGTTGGAACCAATCACAGCCTTGAAACTCAAGCAGAGTGGGTCTCACAATGGGCATTTATAGGCGGAGACGGGTGCATTGGAGAGGAGACCTGGCCAAGGTCACCCAAATGGTGCTGCACGCCCATATTTGCCTAACCGGAGAGATCGCTCAATGCACGAAGGTCTACGCAGGTTCGGTGCACACTGCTGCACACCGCGCACGAGGTGGTGAGCCTGGCGCGGGGAGCGGCCCCGGAGCTCCGCTGTCAGACGCGTGTAAATTTGCTAAAGTTCTGACGCACCAAGCGGCCTTTAAACTGAATCTGAAAGGCTTCTGTCTCCCCAGAAAGGCTGAGGATTTAGCTTAATGGTAGAGCGCTTGCCTAGTAAGCGTAAGCCCTGAATTCTATCCTTAGCACTGGAAAACAACAACAAAAAACAGCTCCCCACCCACCTATCTCCAGAAGAACTGCACTGCAAAGGTTCCTGAAAAGGGTGCGGGTTCTGTCGGGGTAGGTGGGCCCTTGGCTGACCACAACTCCAGAACTAGATCCAGATGGGAAAGGAGCCTGTCCCGGCAAAAGAGGGGTACAGGACAGCCGTCCCTGCCCCTTGCCGCGCGACTTGCCGCCCCTCACTCTTCCTTTGTCGCCCCAACAGTGTCTCCTCCGAAGTGGCGCGCAGGTGCGCTGGTGCGAATAGGTGTGTGTGTGTGTGTGCGCGCGCGCGTGCGTGCGTGTGTGTGTGTGTGTGTCTGTACGCGCGCGCGCATTTTGAGCAGGGAGAGGACTTTTGAGATGTCGGTATCCTCAGCCCATTCTCTGAGTTGGGTTGCTGGGCTTGGATAGCAGCGTTTGTAGAGCAGATCTTTCCTTTCGCTTCCAGAAAGCTCGGATTTTGAGCCCTGAGCTCGAACGCAGCGGTTCACTCGCCCTCTGGCGAGGGATCTGGCTCCTGCTGCCTTGTGTCCAAGACTTCATCCAAAGTCCAGCAAAGAGCGCCCTCTATGGGATATCCTCTAAACTAAGCCTCCAGGCGTGGCTGGAAAATACACAGTCACGGAGTAGAGCGTTTTAAAGCCATTAGGTCTTAACCTTGTGAGGCGGTTAGGGAACGAAGCTGCCCCCCTCCCTTTTTCCTGCTATGGATTCTGGAAGAAGTAGAGGGTGAAACAGTCCACACGTTTCTGTTGATCTTTACCTGACTACCACAGGTGACGCCTGCTTCTCTCTCGTTTTAGAGCTCATTCTACGGTCCCCTTGCAGCCATCCCTTTAGGTGCTAGTCCTGACAACAGGCTTAGGGTGAGCTCCAGGGACACAGTGTGAGCAGGGGGAGCGGGCTGCCTTCTTTGTCTTTCCAGGACTCCAAGCACAGTCGAACCACCAGCGGGTGCTCAGTAACCACTGTGCTAATGCCCGAGTGAGGTGGGTGGGTGGGCGAGTGGATTCCCAGTCCTACTGCGAAGGATCGGTCCACTTGACTGGGGGCCTGCAGATAGCCTGACTATACCCAAAAGCAGTTTTTGAAGAGTGTAATGAAAACCTGTGGTCTTTTGATGATACATTTTACAAAACCTAAAGAAAGCCCAGGAATAGGATACTGGAGGGTATTTCATAGGCTGGCCCAAGGTAGAAGGGCTGAGCAGAGCAAGATCTCCACACCACATCCCCTTGGGAGGACGGGCCAAGAGGACAAGGGCCCCCTGGGGAACACTAGTGATGAACACCTAGCTTTTCACAAGGCTTTGCAAAAGACTGCTTAGAATGACATCCTCAGCCCCCAAACCCACTACACGCAAGACACACATAAGCGTATATATTAATGCAGTCAGTAAGAAGGGAATTCTTGGAGGGGAGCACTTCCACATTCCTAACTACTGAGCCTGAAGGAGGCTGCTTCCCTCTGCTAGCATGGAGTCTGTCTTGAAACAGCTTACCGGGGCCTCCCATCTGCTTACCCATGGTGATGGTAGTGGTGGTGTGTGGGAGGGAGGGGAATACTTAGGCTGCTAACCAAACCTGCACAGGCCGAGGTTGGGGGCCCCCACAACTAGCATAGCCACAGTTTGCCCTGGTCCTGATGATCACATTTTACCACCTGATTCTCCTGCCCGGTAGGTCCTTAATTTATAGGCAGCATGGACTTAAGCCTGGAACTGTGATCCTGGGGAAATTGGGCCCTAGACTGACTATGTGTCCTCTGGCAGTTTCCTGGAAAGCTCTCGCTCATCTTTTTTTTTTTTTTTTTTGAAACAAAGTCTCGCTATGTAATTCAGTCTGGCCTTGAACTCACTATGTAGCCCACGCTGGCCTCGAACTCATGGTGTTCCTCTTGCCTCAGCCTCCCGAGTACTGGGAATACAGGTATGTGCCACCACACCTGGCTTCTCTTCCATCTTTTCTGACACCAACAGAAATGTTGCTGAAGACCCATCTGGCTAATGGATGTGACCCTGAGAAAATATACATCCCTTGGAGATGGGGCAAAGCCATGTTGTCCATGATCACATATATGTCACAGGCAGTGTCTTTAGAGTGGCTGAATGGTTAACCTTTCCCTGAGAGTAAGGTTAATAACTACGCAAAGGTAATTTCTGCTAATAGTCATTGAGTCCTCATATGCCAGGCACTATGCCCTGGGGAGGTAGGCAATAGTATCATTCCCACAGATGAGGAAACTGAGACACAAGAGTATGACAAAGGGAAGCTGGAGCAAGTACTGAAACACATTTGGCCTCATAGTGTTGTTAGAAGGACAGTACAAGCATACAGCAAGTGCTATGTAAGTGCTGGCTATTGTTGCTTTTAATCTTCATTCACTCTTCAAGATGAATCCACTGGCCAAATATCTGTTTGGGGAGGGGTTCCTTGAGAAAGCTTACATGGTCTTATGAGGATTTCTTACTCTGAAATCATGAATTGAGCTAGCTTTCCTACATCTGCTTCTGCTTCTCTTCTTTAAAAGTCTGTCTCGCTAAACAAGGAATCTTCCATATGTAATTATTCCCAGGTTGTTTTCTGTCTTCTGAGTTCTCATTAAGGGAAAAGAACTTAAAATTTTGCTCCACCGAAACTTGCCATCTCAAAATGTCTGGATATTTTGTGGGCTCATGCTGATTATTTGCAGAGGCCTTTGACAAGACCATGTGTTCTAGCCTCCTCATCTGAAAAATAATGGTATGCCTCAGAATGAATTCATTATAAACAAAGTCAGATGGGCTTTATATTTGGGAAGAAGATTCTCCCTGTGGATAAGACTGTAAAAAGGTCCCTGACTCCATCCTTGGGACTCATCCTCCTTCCATGTCTGTACCCCTGAGAACTGATGTGCTCACCACACTTCAACTCAGGGGGAGGCTGCTGCCTCCCCCCACAAGTGGCACAGGAGTTCTATTGAGGATGCAGACAATGTTCTTTGGTTTCTCTCAGGCTTAAATTTCTAAAACAAATCCTGCTAAATACCAAGAACACAGCAACAATATATTCAGCAAATATTCGTTGAACATCTAATATGTGCCAGACACTATTCCAGGAACTCTACATGCCTCAGGGATCACAGGATCCCTGCCCTTGGGAGCTTAAACTCTAGTGGAGGGGTGATAAGTGTTACAGGAAATCCTAAAAGAGAATAAGAATGCTGGGGTGGGAGGATTTTGTAGCATTAAATCAGAGGGTCAAGTGAAGCTAGCATTGAAAGAAAAGTTTAAGCAGAGACCCAGGTTAGGTGGAGGTTAGGACAAATGCTTCAAGCAAAACAGAAAAGCTTGATCCAAAGCCTGGGCAGGAACTCCAATGAGGTGTGCTTGACCAGAGCCCAGAAAGAGAGGTAAGGGGTGGCCTCAATGGAACCGTGGAGGCGCCAATATGAGTTTGTCTTTACACTAAGTGGAGTAGAAGACTCCTATATAGTAGTTTAAAAAAATGATTGTCAACCTAAAATAATGACATAGACAAGCTCTTGAAAGAGTTGATTCAGACACAGCAGGGGATTGCGATTTTCGATAGCTATGGTGGATGGTAGATGCAGCCAAAGGTTTGGGGCAAACACGAAGCTTTTAAGGCTAAGAAGAAGTCCACCTAAGCCATTTTGAAACAGACATTCATAAAAGGGACTTGTTGTGGGCGTTGACTCGGCTTGTTGGTGGAGGCAGCTATTGGGTAAGTGTCCTTGTGCCCCATGGCTTGCATGGGATACTGTGTTTCTGAGTCGCTCCCAGCTTCATTGCTGTTATAGGCACATGTGCATGAATTTCTTGGGATAATCTGTTCCCTGCATAAGTGCATGAGGGCTCCTTCTCCATGACCCCCTGGCCCCATTTAGTTACAGTTTGACAGAAATGACTGCATTTTTGACATTGATAACTTCCGCATTATCAACTCTTTTTACTATAATTTACTATGCAATAGAATCCACACATTTTGAGAATTCAGTTCAATGAACTTGAATGAATGCATATACCTGACCATCCTACAACTCCTTGGAACTTCTCTCTCTCTGGCACTTTACAAACAGTTCTCCCAAACTCTGTCCAAAGAGATCATTGATTTGATTTTGTTTGGTTTGGTTTGGTACCGGTGATCGAACTCAGGTCCTTGCGCTTGCGCAGCAGGTGGCGAAACCACTGAGCTAAATCCCTGGCCCCCACTGATTTGATTTTACCATTAAAGATTAGTTTTTCTGGTTCTTCACCTTCACATACATAACACACCACTATATACTTTTTCTGAGCCTGTCCTCTTCAACCCAAATGTCTTTGCAATTCATCTGTGCTGTTGTGTGTAGAAAGGCAGAGTTATTAGCTGAGGAGCCACACATCTGGCTTACATTTAAAAATCAATTTTTGATTTATCAAGTTCCAACAGGATTCTAATCCTAAAAAATTCCACATCCTATGAATGGATAAGGAAAACATGGTCTGTGTATACGACGGTATAGTACTCAGTAATAAAAAGGATTGAAGTACTGATATATGTTACAATGTGGATGGACTTTTGAAACCATTCTGTGAAGTGAAAGAAGTGAGGCATAAAGAGCCACGTATGTAATTTCATTTACATGACATGTTCAGAATAGGCAACTTCCTAGAGACAGAAAGGAATAAGAGAGAAGCAGTTGCCCAGTGCTGGAGCAAGGGGAATGAGGAGTGAGACCAGTGGTGAAGGGGTTTCTTGTTAGAGGCGATGAAGATGTTCTAAAATTGATTGTGGTGATAGTTTATGTTAAACTTTGTGTTAAAGCCCACTGAGGTTTGCACTTTACATGGGTGGGCTGTACAACATGTGATTTCTGTCTCAATAAAGCTGTCATTTGTGTGTGTGTGTGTGTGTGTCACCAAGGTCACTTTTATTGACTTAATCCATATGTTTGCAAGTGTGTACTTTCAGATTCCTTAAAACAATTTTAAACATACCCTTCCAATTCACAAAAGAGCAATGGTTTGATGGCCTAAGAAAATGTATTGAAGCTAAGCATGGTGGTACCTGCCAGTAATCCCAGCTCTCTAAGAAGCTGAGGCAGGAGGATCATAAGTTTAAACACAGCCTGGGCAACAGAATGAGACTCTATCTCACAATTAAAAATTTTAAAAGGGCTAGGGATGTAGCTCAGTATGAAGGTCCTGGGTTCAGTCCCCCAAAAAGAAAAAGCAAAAGGGAAGTCATCATTTAAAAATCCACCTCTCTGCCACTATGTGCTGGTGTAGCTTTATCAGTGCCTTGAATCCTTCTCCAGTCAACCCTTCAGATGAGAATACAGACCTTGGGCTAACAGTGTAAGAGGCTCTGACACAGAACACCCAGTGAAGCCATGCCCAGGTTCCTAACCCCAGAAACCATAAGATAAATGTGCATTCTTTTAAACCACTAAGTTTGGGGTAATTTGTTTTACAGTAATAGCTAAGAAACCAGCTTTCTAGCTATTTCTTATGCCCATCATGATCTGAAAATCTGGGCCATGGGGAATCATGGGGGATTTTCAATGGGAAGCAAGAAGACTTGATCAGATTTGTGTTCAGGGATGATCCGAGGGCCAGGAGGCTGGGAGGCCGAACTAGCAAGAATTTTTCACAAGATTATGCGCTGTCTCAGTTACTTTCTCATCACTGGGACACAATATCTGATATCCACAAGTTATTTTGGCTCACATTTACAGTCATGGTCAGCTGGCTCAAAGGCTGGCTGGCATGGCACAGCAGCATAGGGAAGGAGAAGCTCCCCACATGATGGTGGCAGGGAAGCAGAGGAGCTAAGTGAGGAACGAGAGGGAGACATACCCTGCCAGGTCACGCCCTCCGTGGCCACCTCTTCAGATCAGGCCCTAACATCCCATGTAGCTATAGCACCCCCATATTTGAATCACCCTTCAAAAGCCCCATCTTTGAGCATATGAGGCTATGGGGGACATACATATATATAGACCATGACATCCCCGCAGATAACCAACACTCAGGTTAAGAAACAGAACATCCCAGAATCCCACAATGCTACTCTGTGCTCATATCCAGTCATCCCTGCCTCCACCTTCAACAAAGACAGCCCTTGTCCTGACCATAGATTAATTTTCCCTATATTTGAATTTTATGCAGATGGAATCCTGTTGTTTTCTTTCTTTTGTGTCTGGCTTCTTTTTGCTTAACATTGTTTGTAAGAGTTATCCACTTTGTTTTGTGCATTTTTAATTTTTTTCTTTTCATGATTTTAACCTTGCATGGGGTGAATCTAACAGAATGTATTTACCTATTTCCTACTGCTGGACTTTTGAATTGTTCCCAGTTTGGGCAATTATACATAGAGTGGATATTAATACATTTTCTAGTGAATATATATGTGTGCATTTCTGTTGGAATGGAGTGAAATTATGCACTTTCCAAGTTTTGGAATGATGGGCCTTCAACTATATATGTGTAGGTTCCCTTCTACTCACAGGGTAAAAACTGAATGACAGAGATTCGTATGATATAAAGAAGTGAGGTCCTGGGTAGGAACCAAGCTGAGGGTCCCACAAGAGATCCTGGTAAACCAGAACTGCCCAGGTCATCTTGAGGTAGCCTTACATGTGTACTGGGCAGATCCTTTGAAAAGCACTTTCTTACCCATCTCCCACATCTTCTTCCTACTCTGTGGTCAGGGATGTATACTATTCCCTTTCAGAAAACAAAATAAAACAATGACATCAACACCACCAATAATAATAAGTCATCTCAAGAATGTGAAGCAACTTGCCAACTCTTTCCTCATCCCGTTTACCAAGCCTTTATCCTTCCCTGGCAAGTTGGTTCAAATCCATCTATTAGAAATGAGTACCATTATCATTAGCCTTTACGTACTGAAAGTCTACCAGATTGAGGTTACACCTTCACACAGAACTCCAAGTCCCTCAGAGATGTCATGCAAGGAAAGTCCCTCCTCTTGCTGTAGGTTTTAATGGCTGGAACTTTGGTTGGGAAGTGGGAACCCGCCCAGAACAAGTGGGTGAGAATCAGACACATCTTTCTCCCCATCCCTCAGTTCTTGGCCTTGGACCTAGGGCCTTCACACTCAGCTATATCCCCGGCCTTTTTTCTATTTTGAGACCACTCTCAGTAAGAGCACAGGGATTACACATGTGTACCACCACACCGAGTTTAGACACATGTTGCTTTAGGTCCTGACTCTGCAACACATTGACTGTGTGGATTGTGTTAAATTCACCTTCCATGAGCCTCAGGCCCGTCACCTGAACAAGAATGATGATACAGGCCACTTCTCAGGGCAGCCTGGGGCAGAGGTGAGGTCATGTGAGAAGAAAGCTCAGGATGGCATGTAACTCCTAGTACCTGCTCAATAAACAGCAGCTGGTCGAAGGCTGAGGGTGGTCAGAGAGCAGAACAGCAGTGACGTGGTGTCTTCATCAGTTTGGGCCGCTATAACAAGACTCTCATAGACTGAGATCCTCAAATACCAAACGTTTACTTCTCACAGTTCTGAAGTCTGAGATCAGGTGGCTGCATAATGTTAAGTGAGGGCTCTTCCTGGTGTACCGATGACCATCTTACTGTATCCTCACATACTGGAAAAAGATTGAGAGAATTCTCTGAGGTCTCTTCCATAAGGTACAAATCCCATTCATGAGGGCCCTGCTCTCATGACCTAATTTCTTGTCCAAGGCCCCATCTGCTTTGTCTTGTCATTGAGGGTTAGAATTTAGGAGGAGTGGACACAAACAGTCAGACCACTGCACCAGCTGTGTGAACAAGGACAAAGTGATTAACTACTCTGCTCCTCAACTTTCCCATCTGTAAAATGGGAACAGTGTGCCCCCATTGCCTCCTGGAGATGCTGAGAGGGTTCAATGAGATGATGTGTGGGAAGTGCCTGTAGGGAAGGTTCCTGGCAAACCCTCCATAAATGCCAACTGTTCATGCCAGGTAGGACCAGCGTTACTATTTGGTCTACTTTACAAATGATGACTCTGAGGGAAGAGGGTTTCCAGTGTCTCTCAGCTGGCCCGTGGTTTTGCTTAGTCAGTTTCCCCAAACGTATTTGTACAGATTTGTTTAAGAAAGTGTTCCCAGGAAGACTGGGAAGGGCAGGGGAGGAAGCCAAGCAGGACGTAGCCCCTGACCACAGGTCTGAGAGGGTGTATGAGCTCTGATTCTGCAGAGTGCTCTGAGGGGCAAGCTCCAGGGTCTGGTTATTTCCCATCTCCACTCCTTGGGGAAGCTTCGGTCAGGGGCCACCATGAGGGACATGGACTCCCAGCTCTCTGCCCATTTGGGCCCAGTGACTCCAGGAGTCCTCCAGAAGAGTCCTATGAGCAGGGTCTCGATGAGCAGAAGCACCGGATGTGGTGCTGGAGTGGTAGGGTTGTTCCCAGGACCCAGGGGACCCTGGGGCACCACGTGGTCCTATTCAGTGGGGAGTAAGACCCCAATCTGGCTTCTGGATTTAAGTTCTCCATGCCCAGCCCCTTCTCGCCTTAAATGGCCTAATGTGTAAGACAGGAATGCACCAGATCAGCTGGTCCTGATGGGTTTTCCCTTTAGGGGCTCCCAGTCAGGGGCTCCTTCCTTTTGGTGGCAATATGGAAACAAAGGGGCCTATTCCCACTCTGAGGACAAAAGAAGACCCTCTCCCCAATCTACATCTTGTCTTTGAAAATTTGTGGTAAGCATTTCTGTTAAAGCATATGACAATTAAATCGTTGAGTTCCAATGCCGAATTAATTACCCAGCAGAAAAGGGATCAATTGTGTAAATATATCATTTATGTAATGAGTCCTGGCTGTGATTTAGATGTCCAGATTGGTTTTTCTCCCAGCTTCTGTCCTGAAAACAAGTCTAGCCTTTGAGCCAGGGCCAAACAAACAGCCTCTATTAGGTCTGAATCCAGGGCATTAAGTGGCCCAAATAGACAGGTGGGGGCAGGTGATACAGGGGGCTGAGATTGTGGGAAAATTGGAGCAATTTGCCAAAATGAGCCAAGTTCCTCCTATTATTCTTCCTGTCTCTGTAGAAAATTACTCTTCAGAAACAGGGAGTGGAAGTTAAACATCCCCTTAAATGACACTTCAGGCTCAGCCCATTCCACCCCCCTCTACCCACCTTCCACCAGACACCAGAGTCCAATTGTGACAGCCTTTTCAGAAAAAGGAGGCACCATTGGGTTTCAGGAAGCAGTAGAGGCCCCCAAACATTTAACATTCTCGGGATCATCAGAGCTGGCCATCAAGCACGTGGCTCGCTGGGCCAGCTCGAGGCTGGAAGCACATTCGCTTCAGTGTCCATTCCAGCCCAGGCACTGGGCTGCTCCTCTGGGAGAAGCAATCACTGCTTTGACACGTTTTAATCCACACCACACTCTTTATTGAGTGTGTACTTTGTGTGCAGGCCCTGTCTCCAAGAGGACCCTTGTGTCCCCATGTTTTCATGTCGCTGTGTTTATTTGCCTCTTGTGACACTGAATGCAGAGCCAGTCTGTCTCCCAGGGCATACACGGAGCTCAGCACACAGAGCCCCTCAGTCATGTTTGTGTGAGGCAGCAGAAGCTCACCCAGGGAAAGGGAACTTGGAGCGGAATGGGGGTTTCTGTGCACAGCCTTCCTAGCAGGCACCCACCTACCCAGGCTGCCCAGGAAGCTTCCCTTCCCCAAGATGCAGTCCAGGCTTCCCCTCGGGCTTCCCTCCTTCCCCACTCTGTATGAGGGCTAAGTCCCACTCCTACCCCTGCATGTGGTGGAAAGTAAGCCAATTGGAGTTCCAGCTCTGGTTCTGCCTAAACCCTAGTGCCGTGAAGATAAGGGATTACACAAGGTTTTGCCTTAAGACTCAGTTTCCTGATCACTTTTCAAAGGCCCTAATTTGTGACTACATGATTACTGCCAGCCCAGCTTTTCTTCATGGAGTGTATTCAAGATACCTATCCCGGGGAAAAGGGGTGTGAAACACATGGTCTATTTTAATTAATTAATATAGTGATGATAGAGGCTGAACCCAGGGGTGCTGTACCGCTGACCTATATCCTAAGCCCCTTTTTATTATTTCTTATTTTGACACAGGATCTCACTAAGTTACCTAGGTTGACCTTGAATTTGGCAATCCTCCTGCCTCAGCCTACCTACCAAGCAGCTAGGATTACAGGTGTGTGCTACTGAGGCTGGCCCCATGGTCTATTTCAGAGGGTGAGATTTGGAACATAAATGGTCCAGAAAGCTTTGCCCTTGGGGAAAATGAGATTGAAGGGGGTAATTATACATCAAATGCCATGTATTTGTCAGGAATTCATTGCTTAATTGATGTTTTATTGCTTCCACTGACACATGTGATCGAAATGAAATTTCATCTACGGGGAAGAAATTAAATTTATTTCTGCTTGTATCTTAATGGGAGGAATAAAGCATCAATTAAACAATGAAGATGACATATATTTGACGTATGACCTGAAGAAGGAATATTACTCACTAAAATGTTATTTTACAATTTACAGGAATGGAGCACCTGGCAATAAGGGGAGAAGCATAGCTCATACATTCTTTTTTTTTTTTTTTTTTTTTTGGTACCGGGGATCAAAATTGGGACCTCGCACTTTTGAGGCAGGCAGCAGAACCACTGAGCTAAATCCCAGGCCCATACATTCTTTATTATTTAAAAATAGCAAAAATATTTCATTGTTAAATAGTACAAGACAAGTTTGCTTTTAATATTATACTATGAGAATTGAACCAGCAAATGTTGTATTGAATTATCTAGAATAAGATCCATGGGGCAGGGGAATGGGGAGAAATAGAATGGGGAAATGTACATCTTTTCTCTGATCTTCCAAATGAGATGGAAAAAGGACTCTGAAAGCCAAAGTCATAAAAGAAGCTGCTGAATGAGCTGGGCGTGTGTTGGATTTGACCCCACTGACTTTAATCCCTGCTTTATAGATAAGGAAACCAGGGCTCAGAGGCCTCACTTGAGGTCACACTGCAAATATAGAGCAGATTTGGGATTTGAATTCAGAGCAGCCTGACTCTGAGAGTCCACTCTTTCTTTCCCGTCAGCAGATATTTGACAGGTGTGAAAATACTTGACAAATGTTCACTCAAACCAGGGCGGACTGAGATAGTGCTCAGGAGAAAAGTTTTGTGAATACACAGACTAAAGGAAGATGGAAAGGCATTCACGCAGCAAAGGCCTTCAAAGGTAGTGGGGAGAGAGGAAACAAAAATCACAAGGAAGCACACGGAAAGTTCTGAAAATAGGAGGCCACATAGACATATGGTTGAACTATCTGTCTTTCACACACTCATTACCTTTAGTTCAGGCGTTATTGTCTTTGATTCAGAAATTAGTTTATGAAGAAAGAACCTTAGTCAATTAAGCCTATGTCATCTTCAACAAGAAATAGATTCTGTAAATTGAGTGTCTGTATATCAAGTCCAGAAATTTTGCCTTTGTTTTTATTATAAAGTCAGAAGTCTTAGTTCTTTTCAAAAGATTGTCTCCCAACCAAAAGATATGTATGAATACAGAAAAACTATTGGAAAAAGTCCTTGTCACAAACGCGATAGAGTTAATAGCCTTAATGTATAAAAAGAATTTATGAACTATTACAAAAATATTTAACACATATAGAAAGCCTAGCAAATAATGGAATCAGCAGCTAGGGGTGTAGCTCAGTAATAGAGCATTTGCCTAGCATGTGTGAGGCCCTGGATTCTATCCCCAGCACCACAGAAGAGGGGGGGACTTGAAAAATAATAAAACTTTCACAGCTTTTTTTAAATGGGTAATTTTATTTTAGTCTTTGTACTTTTGTATTATTTCCAAATTCTCTACAATAAGCAAATATATTTGTAATCAGAAAAAACATTTTTAAAAGCTCAAAGTACAGCTCAGATCAAGCATTAGGAGGAAAGATGTTGAGGATAAAGTATTAATGCTATTTGTAATAAATGACAAGACAAACACAAAAGAGCACCCATCTGCTTTGAACTCTAAAGACAAAATGACTGTAGTCAATTTCAACAAATAATGGTAGATTGGAAAGTCAGTGGTGTAACTGACGTTTAGGACTAAATTAAACTGGTTGTGCCCTGACAGGATCAAACCCCTCAGGCTCCATCTGGATATGAGACTAACCAGGCTTTACGTGGGTGCAAAGTATTTTCTATTATTTTTGTAGCATGGTTGTTCCTAACTTGATCTACAGTGGGCTTTACCATTCAATTCTTTTTTAAACAGGTGACCCAATGGGCTCTTTTACTGGAAGTTAATATGAATGGAGGCTTCTGTTTTTGGCAGAAGGAGAAGCAAGAGTTTTGTCTTATTTTGTTGTACTCTATGCAGAGGTGAGGGAAGAAACAGACTGGCCTAGTATCTGCCCCATTCCTCCTAACTCCATAGACTGGTTTGGATCCTAGATAAGTAGGGAGAATAAGATGTCAAAGCGAAGGAGCTGTTTTCACCCAGAATATGAGAGTTCTGGGCCCATGAAACACGGTGGTGAGGCTCAGGGTGAATGCAGAGAGCACGGCCTGGTGGCTTTTTAAAAGAAGTGCCACCTATACCCCCCTGGCACAGAGCTGTGAGTGCTCAGGGCGCACTCCAACAGAAGTGCCAGTGAGATAAGGCTGAAATCAATCCTGTGGAAGGGAGGGCATTGGGAGCTCAAGAGATGGGGAAACTGGAGAACTGGCTCCAAATTGAAGCGAAAGCCAAGTGAGTCTAACAGCAGAAAGCACAAAGTCCAGTTAGAACATAATTGCTGCAGACCCCCCAGCACAGGCCCTCCACAGCCTGGCCACCAGCCCCCCACCCACCCCGGCCTCTGCTGGAGACAGCAGGACCTGTCCCACATCTTTGGACCTCCCTGCCATGACACAGAGTCTGCTCAGGGAGAGTCGGATTGGTCAAGCCCGGATCACATGCATGTTCCAGCCACCAGTGATGGGAAGACAAGATCTTTGCCTCACTTAAGCTCTGTAGCAACAGTGAGATCCACTCAGTGATGGAGCTCCCCTATGTAGGGTTAGTGTTCCCACCTGACAATAGCCAAAACATGGCAGATGTCCACTGCACAACCTCACAGTGGTGTGGACAGAAGTGAGAAAATGCATATGAAGCACTTGGAACAACACCCAGAACAAAATCTGGGCTCATTGATGCCTACCAAGATCATGAATAGAGTATTTATTATTTCAATTATTATTGTACACAAGACCTAGAATTGGTGAACTAGTTAATGTTGCCCAAAACTCTGATATCCAAGAAAGTGATACAAATAAGGGAGGGTGGTACTTAATGAAATTCTTTGATTTAGAAAGAGGAATAATTGACAATATCTAATCAATAAAGATCTAATTAATAACCAATACCAGTAAGTATGAGCACTGTGCTCCACAGAATTGGCATGTAGATATCTTTGGATTCTTAGACCAATTGGGAAGAAGAAGTCTTTGGAATGGAGGCTCTTAAACACCTCCCTCAGCGTTTTTTCCCCTCTTCTTTGTAACAGATCCCAAGTTTGAGGAAGGCACATTAAGGGGCAATATATCTCAGCCTTCCTTGCAGCTAAGAGTGGGCTTATTGTTATATTTTAGCCAACTAGATATATGTAGAAGTATTACAAACACTTCTGGGAAGTCTATGTAAGCTTTGTGTTTTATGCAGCCAAAATTAGTCCTACCTAGCACAGTCTTAGTATTGTCATCTCTATTTAATACCTGAGGGAGCTGGGACTCAGGGGTTTCAAGCCACATATTTGAATGTCACACATCAAAGTGGTGAAATTACTGGACTGATAAGGTCATATTCTCTTTTCTCAAGAACCATGCTTTTTCCAACAGCCCATACCATGCTGGCTTGCCTTTTTAAAAAAAAACCACATAATCAGGGTATAATTTGCACACTATAAAATGTACCAGTTTTAAATGTATAGTGCATTAAGTTTTGTCAAATGCATATACCCATGTAACCACCACCATAATCAAGATAAAGAGCATTTCCATTTCCATGGAAAGTTCCTACTTCTTTGCAATTAGCCTTTGTCCCTCAGCCTCAGGCAACCACTGACCTGCTTTCTGTCATTATAGATTAGTTTCACCCATTCTAAGAATTTCATATAAATGGACTCATTGGATATCTGCTCTTTTGAATCTGTCTTTTTTCATTCAGCATAATGTTTTGGGGATTGATCCAACTTATTTCTGGTATTAGTAGTCCATTCATTTGTATTACAGTGTATACCATTGTATGGATGAACCAGTATAGTTCATCTATTCATCTGTTGAGACCAATATATTTACTTAGGGATAGAATTATTGGGCCCAAGTAGGAAAATGTTTAAATTTGAATGTATTTCACAGTTCTTCGCCTTTTAAAAAACTAGTTAAAAATTTTAATTGTGAAGTATTTGGTTTTATTAGGTGAGGTGCATCCTCGACTCCCTGGGTGACCTGCCTATTGAAGTATATAATCCAAAGCGCACATGCTCATGTGCAAACCTTGTATAACCTTTAAATACAGTACCTGCATGAGTTTGAACATAAGTTTGTGCCTACCTTAATGAGATTCAGCTTCCTCATCCATACCAACAAACATATCAACACAGACTGAACATTCCTAATCTGGAAATCTGAAATCCAACATGCTTCAAAATCTGAAACTTGTTGAGTGTCCACATGATGCCAATAAGTGGAAAATTCCACACCTGACCTCATGTGATGGATCTCAGTCAAAATGCAGGCACACTGAAAATACTCTATAAAATTACCTTCAGGTTGTGTTTATAAAGTACATACAAAACATACATGAATTTCGTGTTTAGACTTCAGTTCTAAACCCCCAAATTTCTCATTATATATATTAAAATATTCTAAAATGTAAAAACAAATCTGAAATCTGGAACATTTCTTGTGCCTAGCATTTTGGATAAAGGATACTCGAACTGTAGAAATATCTACTCTGCCTGTCATTGTTAGGATTAAATAAAATACGATTTGCAGAAATACCTGGCACATAACATCATAGTTGCTTGTTATCTTGATTTTAGCTTTATGATGAGGAGATTTTACTGGAGAATAAAGCATCTTTTGTACCATACGGTTGAAGAGCTATCTATCATCACATTTTATAAGTTGTAGAAATAAGTCCTTTCAAATGGATTTGCTTCAACAGTTCATATTAGAATTGTTGATACTTCTTGGAGTCATCATAGTCTAGATAGCTATGTGTAACTCAGCAGGTGGGAAGGCTTTTGACAACATTAATTGTTTCATAAATAGTGTCAAGATGGGATTCCCACCCCCCCTTGGCTTAAACCAAGTTACTGAAAAACCAATACTGTGCCATATGTTTATACTTTTCTTGGCACATAAACCAGATATTTTACAGGCAGGATGGGTAATAAAAGGCAAGTACTCACTCAAGTCACGTGTTTGATTCTCCATCAAAGAAAAACAGCCATAACCACCCCAGTTCCACTGAAATTTTATCAGAATTAGTTGTAAATCTCAGATATTGGCAATAGCACCTTAAATATAAATGGCTCCAGAACTGAGAAAACCACATTTATAGGTGGGTCACAGGTCAACCAAAACTGTCTATGAGCCCTGTTTTCTCACTGGCTTTCAGCATAGGAAGTAGGGTGAGTGAAACAATTTTGACATTACCCCTTCCTTTGCTCTTCTGGGAATGTGCAAGTGGCTCCAAGGTTGAGTGTGGCTCTAGGATTTCAAGTTGTGTCTTCTCCATTCCAGCTGGTCTCTATGTGGCCGGCAACAATTGTATGTGTATGGTCTGCCCCCAGCCCAAGGAAAGCCATCGCACCTGAGCTGGGCTTACAGGGAGATGACATGGCAGTCTCCCAAGGGGCAAAGAACACATGGCAAGGATGCTGAACTTGGGACTGAGTCGAAGAATTGTCCAAGTGATTCTGCCACTTTGCACACACTCGTGTCTGATAGCTGTCAGCCCGGCCTCCATTCCTAGGCCCAGCCCAAACTCAGTGTTTGGCCATCGCCTTCTCAGTCACCACAGAGCCCCTTGGCCGCTGTCTCCTCCTGGGATGAGATGACTCGAGGTCTCCTCTGCATCTGGGTGACATGTGTTTTTAGAAAGTGAGCTTTGGGGCTGCTGCGCTCACACATGAGCACCCTACTGCTCCTCTGAGCAAGGAGACTTCAAATGCACCCACAGAAGCAGGGGCCATGAAACTGAGAAGATCAGCGCCATGGGAAGCTGGTGGGGGCATTCAGACCAACCCACCATTTCCCTCGTGAGAAACTTTGCCTGCAGCTTCACATTTCTGACTCTTATAAGCAGAATTCAGTGTAATTGCAAACAGTACAATTTTTTCTGGAGAAGGTCAGAAACTGTCTATTCGACCCCCTGTGGGAAGTGATAGCAAGTGGGTAGCTTTTGGGGTTTTTTTTCTCTTCGGGCAATAGAACATGATGTTTATGACAGAGAGTAGACTTGAATCCCAGTGCTGCCCTTTCTGACCTGAGTGACCTCAGCCTTATTGCTCAGGTTTCTTGTGTCCATTTCCTTGTCTATAAACCCGGGACATGACTGTGTCTGACTTACACAGTTCTGGTTACAGAGAGTGCTCTATAAATATTACCTATTTCTCTCTTCTACTTGAACTTCCTCAGTCTGTCTAGCTTCTTTTTGAAAAGGTCCACATGTGTTGTCTATGGAATAGGATCATTGAATTTTCTTCTTGATGCTGTCACTTATGAAACCCTAACAAGCATTTAAAATATAAAATAGGGAGCTAGGGATGCAGCTCAGTGGTAGAGTGTGTGCTTAGCACTTGCAAGGCACTGGGTTCAACGCCCAGCACCAAAGAGGAAAAAAATAATAAGTAAATAAAAACGTAATTGCCTCAATATTTGTCAAGAGATGCTCACAAGAGTGAGTAGGTTGGGGAAAGGGATAGGCAAACTACTTGTTTTCTGGGGTCACATAGATGGAAACCAAGCAAGAAGGGGATGGGTACCCACATCCCTGGGTCTTGTGTCTTGCTGTCCCATTGTGGCTGGGCCTCTGCTGGTCTCACCGGTTGCTCTGGAGATGGGCTGGCTGGAAGAAGTACCTCTGAGGGTCATTAGTCTGCAAAGGATTCATTCTGGGAGAAATCTGGCCCTCTCCCCCGCCGGCTCTGACATGACTGCTGAAACTTTTTTTCCTCTAACTTACATTTTAATTAAGAAATTCACCTTTCGGTGAAAATTGCAAAATTCTTGTACTTAAGAATCAATAAAATGTGCACAGTCTAAAATGAAATTAATAATAGCCAAACTGTCTATTTTGGGTGTAATTATTTATTCATCAAAGAGAACCAGCTGCTTAAAACCATATTCCATCATGAACGCTTGAGACACTTCCACTTCTATTCTGTTGTTAAAATTCCCTTCTATTGCTCCGTCTGGTGTTAAATATAAAAAGCAGGAAGGTTCATTCTCTACCTGCATACATTTTAAATAAGAATTTCAACATTATCTTGTCCATTTAAAATAATTGTATGAAAATGTGAAGAAATATGATCTTGTAAAAGCTGCAGTCTGACGCACCCAGGGAGTGAGCCAGAAAGAGCAAAGCTGCTATTATTTCAAATTCATGGAGACCATGGCAAGATTGATCGCATGAGGTTCCTTTCTGGGACAGTCCTGGAGCCTCGAGGCAAGAGGCTCAGGCTAGGCAGGGGGCTCAGCCAGGGTCCCCAGACCCAGCAAGGGGCCCAGGAGGGGCTGCCAGCCTGGACAGAGGCAGGACAGTGCTGGGCAGTCTCAGAATTCTTGTACTGCAGGGATCCCCCATCAGGTTGGCCTTGGGGAAGGACTAATATCTGTGTTCAGGCTTTGGGCAAATCCAACACCCACTCCCCAGTCATGATCCAAGGAGGGAGAGGCTGGGATGTGGAGCAGAGAGGAGGATGAGGGCTAAGGGAACAGGAAGGAAGGGGATGTAGCCAATCCTTGCTCTGGACTTCAGCTGGTGTTTGAATAATTTACCAGGCTGTGGCCGTTATCACCAGCTCCTAGAGGGGAGAAGTAGCTGGGAATAGAAACTATTTCCCCCACTACTGTCTATACCTCCCAACTGGGCCCTGCAATGGAGGCCCAAAGGGGACCTGGACTGAACCAGCACCTTTGGGCTCAATTCTATTGTTTTCTGTGTGATTTTATCAGTTGCCTATTACTGCTGAAGTACTACAAAGTCAGGGCTTAAAACAACACAAACTTTGTTTGCAGATCTGCAGGTCAAAAATCTGCAATGAATCTCATTAGGATAAAGTGCAAGTGTGGATGGGCTGAATTCCTTCTGAAAGCCTGGGGAGCATCCATTTCCTTGCCTTTTCCAGCTACTTGCCTAAAGGATGCTGGCAATCCTTGTCTTGCAGTTCCCTTTCTCCCTCTTCAAAGCCAGTGTGAAGGGTGGGGTCCTTCTCACTTTCAGGCACCAACACTGCCTCACTTTTCCTTGTAAGATTTTGCTGCTGTTTTGTTTTTGGTTTTGAGACGGGGTCTCGATATGTAGTACAGTCTGGGCTTGAACACACTATGTAGCCCAGGCTGGCTTCAAACTCACAGTAATCTTCCTGCCTCAGCCTCCTAATTTCCCTTAAAAGAACTTTCTTTCATACAGGGGATTGAATCCAGGGATGCTTAACCAGAGATCTATATTCTCAGCCCTTTAACTTTTTGAGACAAGGCCTTGCTAAATTGCCCAGGCTGGGGTTCAAACTTGTGATCCTCCTTCCTCAGCCTCTGGAGTAGCTGGGATTATAGGTATGTGACACCTTGTTTGGCTTCCCATAAGCACTCTTACAGTCACAAGGATAATCCAGGATAATTGCCCCATCTCAGTACCCTTAATTCCATAATAAAGTTCCTTCTGCTGTGTAAGGTAACATATTCATTAGGGTTTTTTTGTTTGTTTTGGGGGGGGTTTTTTTGCACTGGGGATCAAACTCAGGACCTTGTGCTTTCGAGGTAGGCAGCAGCACCACTGAGCTAAATCCTGGGCCCACATATTCATCAGTTTTCAGGATATGAATGTTTTAGAGAGTCATTATTCTGCTTACACAATGATCTTGGAGAAGTCACTTGACCTTTCTGGGTTTCAGTTTCTTCGTCTTTAAAGTGGAACACTCCTATCCACTTTGTGGTATTTTTATGAGGATCCAAGGAGATAAAGCAATATGCTGTGTAATCTAATGTAATGCTTACCAAGAAAGGGTATTTTTGGTGTATTTGAAGAAACTCAGTTACAGAGTCTTTGCAGAGTGGGGCATACACAGCTGAATTCTGCTGAATGGAATTTAACATTTTTGCCTTCCCCAGACCAATTTTGTGTTTGTAGGCCACGTGCTTCTTTCTCTGCCTAAAACCTCAGACTTGGGGTGTACTGAATTCTAGGGGGCCCTATGTGTGCATCTGCAGTCAAGATGTTTTCACACATACCCTCTGTTGACTCCCAGCCCAGGTTTAGGGCAGAGCTGGCCCCCATGTCTATAGAAAAGAAGAGTAGAGGACTCCAAGGCTCCACAAAGCAAGCCCATGACACTGCTGTCAAGGAGAAGACAGTGGCTGGTAGGAGGAGCCCTGGACTGGGGGTCCACGCACCAGCTCTGCTGTTCTGACTGGTCATTCCTGGACATCACCTCTAGTTTCCTACTGGCATCATGTTGAGAGTGGACAGGGATCCCCACCCTGGGCTGCTCATTAGCATCGCCAAGATTCTGTTTGGCAGATGAAGTTATTGGGACTTAGTTTCCACAAGAGCCTGGTTGATCAAGGTGCAGATTATGGTTCAATAAATCCCAGGCTATTGTTACTGAAGGTCTGGGAATCTGGAGCTAAAAGTAGACTCTAATCCATTCATTGATCCAGGGTTTCTCAAAGTGTGCCATAGACCCCCCAATTTAGAGTCACCTTAGATTCACCTTGGGATCATTAAAACACAGATTCCTGGGCTCATCGCCTTCCCTAGGCTGAAGTCCAGGAATCTGCATTTGAACAACAAACTTCCCAGAGATTCTGATATGCTCTCAAATTTGAGTAGTGCAGCTCTGACCACAACATGAGCTCACGAAAATGGAGCTTACTGTAATTTCATTTGAATCCTCCTGCTTTTTTCCTTGGCCACTGAAAACCTCTGTTGTCCACTTGCCCAGTCCTCTTTCTCAGGACTGCATCAAACACTGACTCTCACAACCCTTCCCCACCTCAATCTCTCAATCCAAGGCTGAGTGTCCCCGGGTCCTACCAGGAAAGAAATTCGCCTGTGAGAAAGCAGCTCTCGGAATGAGGAATTTCCACATGGGCAAAGGACTGAGCAGACGCAAGGACACTCAGTGTGCCCACCTCCATATTTCCTCCTTACAGGTGAGCTGCCACCTGCCTCTAACATGCCCGTGGCTGCCGTAGAGTACCTCATGCCCTCCTTATCTTTTCTTTTAAACTCTGTCATTTGTACAGCCTATTAACCTTTAACTTTATGACTACCCAAAGATGAAACACTGGCAGCATTTAAGGCCGAGAATACTCCAGATCTACCTTCTTAGTTTGCAACAGGGGTGAAGCACTTTCTCTTAAATCAGTCATTTTTAATATCAGTCACAGAGACACTACCCAGAGAGTATTTTTGGCTCCACACAGCAAGCTGATTAATAATAAATGTGGCTGTGCTGGGTCCTACCTCCATGCCTCCCCTAAGTACTACATTCCTTCCCTTATTCTTGGGATGAAATATTCTAAGATTACACCACCACTTATGGAATACCACCAAGAGCTACATCTGATTCATAAATGTGATCTTTCTAAAGACCCTGTTAAAATATGCATATTTACCCCTTTTCTCAGATGAGGAAACTGAAGCCCCAAGAGGTTCAGCACTTTGACTAAGGTAACCCAGCTAGTGAGTGATGGGGCTGGGATTGAATTGTTCTATTTGATGCCAGACTCTGTGCAGATCAGTCTAAATCACCTAAGTTCATCTTTGTCAGCATGATCATACTTGAACATAGAGTGACAGTTGCTGTTTCAGTGCTACAAGGACATCCCAGGAGGGTAACACCCTCAGCAAGAAGATGCCCTCTGAGGTGTGGGATGGGGTAAGATGGAAAGATCTAGCTCCTGTGAGTTTGAGATCCCTATCTGCACATTGCTTAAGGGTGATCGACCATTCTGATTTGCTTGGATGTCCCAGTTTTAGCACTGAAAGTCCCAGGCAAACGGGACAGCCGGTCATCCTGCTTGTCAGCCACATTCTGCCTCTGAGTTTGGCGCTCCCAGCTGTAAAGTGAGGACTAGCTGCCAGCTTCAGCCTGGTGCTGACCTGCATCAGATGATGCTAGGACTTCATGGGACCAGTTTCCAGAGAAGCTAGGAAACCTAAGGCTGGACAGGGCACCCTGAATGAAGGCCTGGGTAGCCAGGATCCAGTAGGGCCTTGGTGTGAAAGGCACACACTTGAACTTGTCCTTTTGCCCTGCTTTCTTGCTCTCTCTTACACTGATCACCCTCCTGACATACTGTAGATTTACACAGCATGTCTGCTCTATTGTCATGACTAGTGTGGAAGATTGGTGTGTGTGTTGGGGGGGTGGTGTCTGTTTGCTCCACTGCTGTATTTTTGGTACCTAGAATAGTGTCTGGCACTTAAGTAGGCTCTCTATAACTATTTGATGAATGAACGAATGAATGAATGAACCAATGAATGAGCAAGAACCTAGGCTGATCATTGCTGTTGAAGAAGAACACTAGATGGCTAACAAACTCAAAGCCGAGCTGCTGAGAGGCTACTTAATCTAGAATGACCACAAGACACCATATTGCTGCTTGCAGAACCTGCTTTCCATTGATGCCAGCTGGTGGCCTTCATTCTTTGCGACACTTCTGTCCCATAGGACACATTTCTGATGCTGAATCTGAGCTGTGGCCCTCTTGGATCTAAGCAAACTTCTTCCCACCTGAGTATATGACCAGTCAGGCCTTTTCTGTCTAAAGCTAGTGATCTGGGGTGCCTGGAATGACCCCTGGTGTGTCCATCCCTGTGTACTCTAGTTTGCAACAGAACCCTCTTCATTTGGCGCCCGCATACCTTGCTGATTATGACCCCGTTGCCTGGCTCCAGAGCTCTTCCTCACACAGTGTAAGCAGTGGGCAGCCTCCCAGGCCATCTTAGAACTCAGAGCACAGCAGGGACAGACACACTAACTCGAATCTAAGGCAGGCATGAGACCCAACAGTGACGTTCGTAACTTTTTACCATTTATGTAAAAGTTTCTCTCTTGTTTGGGTCCCATTTTATGGTTAGTCTAAGGCCAGTCTGAAAGATAATATATTGTGACTGTTATATTATTTATTTTCAAGCCAACTTATTGATTATTGTGTGCTGAAAATGACAAATGGTGTCTGTGCAAGGCATGGTCAGCAGGTTCTATTAAAGAAATGATAGTATTACTCATGGATTGTTAAAAGGTTCAGTTTAGATTCTTTATAGGTTTATATCCATCACTATTTAATGATCAAATGATGAAAAATATGAGCTGTGGGGACAATTTTTTTCTGAGGGAGTTTTATGTTTAAGCAGTTAGCAAAATAAGATACTCCATTTTCGTGGGGGAGTGGGGTGATGGTGAGGGAAAAGCAGTAAGATTTTATTTCTCCAGATTTAATAAATCGTAATAATTAATGTTGCAGATGTTTAACCAAGCAGAGGATGCTGAGATAGCAGAGTACTGCCAGGCCAAGGGGATCCAGCATCCAGCACCTTCACTGAGTTGGTTCCCACTGGTTTCAACACCAGATCTTAGCCATGCACTGCCTGTGGCTTGGAGTTGGGGATCTGGGGCTCATGCTAGGGCTAGGAGGCCCCTGCACATAAACTCATGGCCTTGATTCTGCAAAGTCAGAGTCCTCAAGCCATGGGAGGCTGGTGCTCAGGTGCTCTCCAAGGTGCTTGAGGAGGTTGCTGTAGGAGACTGGGCATCCCAGGGCCTGGAGGCTCAGCTGTGACACTCACTATGCTGAGCCACCGAAAGCAAGATTTCATGCCTGTGACACGGGGACTGGCATGTCTCAGACCATCATGCTGAACTCCTCAGTCACGTCTCTGTGGTGGGAAGGGAAGGGAGCAGGCTGGGCAGAGACACCTGGTGCCATTTCTCTGGGTGTCAAAGAGAACAACTCTCAGGAGGCCCAGACCAGAACATAAGGCCTGGGCACTCAAGCCTTCCCAGAGAGGCATCTGTGGCTGCATCCTCCCTCCTGCTCCATCAGACTGTGATCCTAAGAAGGCTCTGCTTGGAGAGCCCCAGAAGGGTCTTCCTGAGGTGTCCGAGGGGTGTGTTACAGGGCCCTCTCTTCTCCAGAGGTCCTGATTCTGGCCCCAGTGG
This sequence comes from Heterocephalus glaber, assembly GCF_053883595.1. NCBI lineage: Eukaryota > Metazoa > Chordata > Mammalia > Rodentia > Bathyergidae > Heterocephalus > Heterocephalus glaber. The sequence continues at coordinate 61,728,807 of NW_028258320.1, forward strand.
CAGGTGCTAAGTAGGAGTGAACTCTCAGAGCAAAGGCATAGAGGGAAGTAATGAGATTTGGAGACCTATTTCCTCACATGTGGGGCACTAACAAATTTACATTTCCCATCCTTCTCTGCTGCTATCTGGGCCACATCACCCTTTGATATCTGGGAAACTCAGGCCTGGCCCAAAAGATTATCCCCACTTGATCTGCATTCTCGTCCTTTCCTATGGCTGATATTCATGCTCAAAGTGACCTAGAAGCCACATGTTGGAGTTGGAAGGGTCTCTACCCTCTGTCTCCAATGAACATGGGGAAACAAAGCTGCAATCTCCTTCCCTTCAGGTCTACCCTACCACCCACCTAAACTACTTCAAACCGTTTAAATGAATGTGAAATCAACTTGTTTGTTGGACCCCTGAGTCATTTTGGGTCTGTTAATCTATCTCAACTAATACCCAAACAAAATTGGTCCAATGTTGTGCAGAATGCCTCTATTACCTGCAATCCTTTCAGAAACAACTCAAACCAGTTCAATAAAGGTAATAGGATGCAAAAGGGATTGGCTTCAGGCACAGAAGGTCCCAGGATGAAGATCACCACTACCCTCTCCCTATCTAGATTTTTGCTCTGGAATCTGCTTTTCTGTCTTGGTTGGCAAGAACCAATCCTTACCCACTCTCACCCCCAAGAGAAAATTAAAGACCTGTGATTGGTCCCACTTAGGTCATGTGCCACTTTTCACCCAATCATAGTGGCTAAGCAGATGAGGCCTTCTGGTTGGTCAACCTCTTACTCGGGCTGTAGGGAGATGGAATGGGTCTGAGCAACCAACATTAGTGGTTACTGCACCACAGAGCTTTCTATTGATAACCGACTCGTTCTCACCTTTCAGACTTCTGTTGAAGTAAAAAGTGCTTTGTAAGCAGGAATTGCTTGACTTTTCCTCTGGCAGTGAAATATTTTGAGAAGGAGACCTGTACTGAGGTTCTTAGCTGTGCAACCTAGACAAGGCCTTCAACCTCTCTGATCTTCAAATTGTGTAGCTCTTTGTTCAGCAGGCTAATCCCATCACCCTGATGAGTTATGGAAATCACATTAGAAAGCCTATGTGGAAGGGCATGGCATGGTGGGAAGAGATGCAGGGGAGAAAGAGTACCACTGCATAAGACCCCTGCCAAGGACAGCACTGCCTCCCTGAGACAGGCCACCACTGCCTCCCCTCTGTCATTTGACAGCAGGCCAGACTGTCTGCTCCTTAGCATCATTACCCAGGCAGTCTTGCTGAGCTTCAGGAAGTGTTGCCACGTGAGGACATGAGGGTCTCCGAGGGAGGGCCCATTCCCACCAAGAGGGCGGGTGTTTCAAATTCCACACCCGGGACTCCAACGCTTACACTTTAACCACGCTGCTTTCTTTCTAATATAAAATAGGTGCTTTTCCACAAGAATAAAATGACTTGTTGGAAACAGTTTGGGCTTTGAAGGAAGCCCAGAATTAGAAATCTCCGGTCTTCCCCTAATTAGCTCTGTGGTCCCAGGTCAATTGTTCACATTCTATGAGCCTCAGTTTCCTGAGCAGCAAAATGGGTACAATACTTCCTATCTTCCGGGGAGTTGTGAGCATTAAGAGAAATATGAAACTACCTACCACATTGTCTGGTACTTCGTGGGTGCATAATAAACATAGCTTCTTTCTCTCAAAAATGTGAACAAACGGAAATAGAACAAGCAGAACTTGCTGGTTTGCATTTTGATTACACTTCAAAAGACCTTTCCCAGCGGAGCATGAAGAGTCAATGTTACTAAATCATACTTTGGTACAAAGCTCTGCCCTCTTCCCTTCTGTCAGCTAAAAGATGCCAACATTCCAGGAAAGTACTCAGCCCCTTTCCCTATTGTATTAGTTTCCTAGGGCCACTATTACAAATTACCAAAATTGGGTGGCATAAAAACAGAAATTTATTCTCACCATTCCAGAGACCAGAAGTCTGAGATCAAGGTCTCAGCAGGGTGAGTATCTTCTGGAGGGCCCAAGGGAAAATCTATTTGATGCTTGTCTCCGAAATTCTGATGGTTTGGGGCAACCCTTGAACTTCCTTGGCTTGTAGTTGCATCAGTCCAATCTGACCTAATTTTCATAGGGCATATTTTCTATGTGTATCTTTGTGGTACCCTCTCTTCTCCTAAGGATAGAGTCATTGGATTGAAAGCCAATTGACTCTAGCATGATGTCAGGTTTTTGGGGGTTTTTTTTGGCTGTACTGGGCCCAGAGCCTACACACTCAGTAACATTCCCGGCCCTTTTAATTTATATTTTATTCTGAGATACAGCCTCACTAATTTGCTTCGGGTGGGATTGAACTTATGATACTCCTGCTTTAGCCTTCTGAGTAGCTGGGATTTTAGGTATGTGCCACTGTGGCCAGCATGACTCCATCTTAACCAAATATATCAGGCGAAGACCTCTTTTTTAAAATCCCTAAATAAGGTCACATTCTGATGTCCTAGTGGATATAAACTGGGGGGATACCAATCAACTCACCACAACTGTCATTGGTGGGAGAGGAAAGGATCAAAGAATAGGACCCATAAAGACAGGACTGAAATACTGTATTGCTATCTTGTAGCTCCTTTTTGTACCAAAACTCCTTAGTCAGTTACTTGAAACAAGTCTTCACTCCCCTAAATGAAAACGCTGACTTTATGGTCTATGTTTGTAGATATGAATTTATCTAGTCATCTATATGTTTATTCCCAGTGATGTGCTACTTCTTGTGAGAGAAGCAGGCCGAGTTAAAACAGTAGATTCATCTATGTGTGATTATCTGCAAGGCTGAACTGAATTCAAGACATGCCCACATGTAATGGCAGCCACACCCCTCTTGAGTTATCCATAGCTGGAGGAGGCTGAAAGCCAGGATGAGGGAGGAACTGAGAAAGGCCCTGAGCTTCTTCACTTCCTGTACAAGCACTTCCAGCAATGGTGGCTATGTTACTGGTGGCTTTGGGACTAATGAGTCCCTGGGACACAGAGCCAGTGGAAACCGAGCAGACGTCCACTTAGTACTACCAATGGTGACAGGCAAGCACTGCAGAGGATTAGCTGGCCTTCATAGTCCACTTGGGCTATCCCTACTCATTCAGTTAACCTACCAATTGTCACATTTCTACTCCATTTGGTAGGCAGTTGGAATACCCAAGTGGACCTTTGGGGTCCTCTAGTGGTGCCATCTGTGATTTGCCTCTTTGCTTAAATTAGTAGTAGCCCCTTTCTAAGGTCATTACTGTGTCGGTTATGTTAGGGTTTCCTTGTAATTAGTTTACAGGGGTGTAATAGGGTTTTATTTAGTTTTGTAGTACCGGAGAATGAACAACCCAGGGCCTCTAGGTAAGTGTTTTTCCACTGAGCTACATCCCCAGCCCCGTAGGCTTTAGAGTGAAAAGGTTTCAGTATGATAACTGGAAAATTCTTATGATAAGTTCTGACTTCCAGCTTTGGCTCTTTTACTTATTGTGTGCAGGTCAGCTTCCTATCAGTATAATGAAATACTCAACATAAATAACTTATAAAAAATGTTTGTCCTGGCTCACTGTTTTGGAGATTTTGTTCCATGATCAAAATTGGCCCCCTTGTTTTGGGCTTGTGATGCTGTAGTACGTGACGGCAGGAGCACATGGTGGAACAGAGCCTCTCACTTCAAGGTCAAGA